>NW_007579138.1:115554-126908 GCF_000690725.1 Stegastes partitus
CAAAAATCCAAGATGTCAACCAGGAAGTAGCAAAACCCTGGCTTCATTTTCTCAGTGCAGAAACCAACGGGTGACGTCACGGTAGCTACGCCCATCTTTTATACAGTCTATGGCAGCGGTCTTCAACCTTTTTTTGCACCACGGACCGGTTTTAAGCAAGAAATTTTTCTATGGACCGGTCATTACGCACATAATAAATAGTAATTGTTTTTTTTCTATTTTTTTTCTATAAAAACTGACAGTCAAGTGCGGGAAACGAGCACAAACAGAAGTGACGGGAAGACGAGCTAGTCATGTTTCAAAATAAAACACCCTGCAGACTCCGCTGGAAATGAAAATAAACCAATAAAACGTTTTTATTCTATCTGTGCAGCCCGGTACCTAATGACTCACGGCCCGGTACCGGTCCGCGGCCCGGTGGTTGGGGACCGCTGGTCTATGGAGCCAACTTCAATACTCACACCTGGTGGCAACGAGCTTTTATTTTGACCTTTAAAGACGTAACTCTGGAACCTAACTTTAACCGTAAAGGTGGAAACAGTCACAAAAATGTATTTTCCAGCAAAAAAAAAAGGTAGATTTTCTCACCTAATCTGCTTCCGTGACTGTGTGCGGCGTCGCTTCATTAAATTGGAGGGCCCCCGTCACGTCGGAAAATATCCGAAGCTACGCTGTTAACTAGCCAACTTGTTAATTAAAAATAAAGCCTGCACTGTTACTCAAACCTGTTTGGCTTTGTTTAAAAGTGGAGAGGGATTTATTAGGAGGCTGAGTGTTCCATCAACTAATTAAATTTAAAAAAGAAAAAAAAAAAAAAAAGCACCATTGATGGGCGCGTTTATTTCAAGTTGGCTAATTCCTTCTGAAACTAGTCACGGATAAATGCGACGGATTCACAAACACGTTTTGTCGATACGTTCTCCGACACACGGCTCTGATTCCGGCTTCGACTGAGAGTCTTTCTGCTCGTGGAGGCAAACCGTCAGTCACGAAGGTCACCGTTTTCCCGCCTTTTTCATTAACCGCCGCCGTCTTGCACTGAGACTAGAAAAAATTGGGGGGACGAAGCATCGGCAGCCTCCTTAAAGCTGCTCCTGCAATCTGGCCTCCTCGTCTTCCTCCCTCCCTCCCTCTTCGTCCTCCTCATCTTTCGGTTTCTACGAGACGAGAGTGTGAGTGGATCTGTGTGGGAGGTGTTTTTGGCAGCCGCCGGTAGTGGAGTATAATAACAAAAACTGTCCGGTTGGCATTCGCTCACATATCCCAGTTCGCCCTTCGTCCTTCGCCCTGTCCCCCCCCTCCCTCCCCTCCAATCCTCCTCTTCCTCCTCTTCCTCCTCTGCGCTCTTGTTTTTTATTTTTATTATTATTTCTTTTCTGCTCTTCCTTTCCTCTCCCTGCCATCTTTTTTTTTTTTTTTTTCGCAGCACAGATGAAGCTCTCTCCTTCACACCAACTCCTACGCCTCTCTTTACTCCCCTCTCAAAGTAAATTTTTATTTATTTATTTATCTATCTATCTATTTTTTTGTTTGGTATCGTTTGCCTATCTGATTCTCTGAAATACACACCGAGATGCTCAGCGGCTGCACTTTAATTTTTTTTTGCCCAAATCTCATTTGCGAGTCCCGCGCCGGAGAACCGACGCCCCGTTATAATTCCATCCGGCGAGCACCGAGTGTCCTAACAAGATTAGAAAGATGAGAAAAGCTTCTGAAGTGTGGACGTTTTTTGGCTCGTGCTCACGAGCTGGTTTGGGAAGTGGCGGATGACCTGATTCGAGCGCTTTGATTTTTATTTTTTTTCTGCTGACACGGGTTTACCTTAAAAAACACAGCTTCACAGTGGACACGAACCGGGACGACGTATTAATAAGTAAAACTAACGTGAAGACTGCTGACTTTAGGAAAACAGATGATTGTCAGATGGGTTCAGGATTCAGGATTCAGGTCTCTCTGTACCCCTCAGAACGGGAAAAATGCTGAATAACAGCAGCTCAGTTTGCATCTTTGTCGGATTGTTTGCGAAACCCCGACCTTGTCCAGACGTGGCTCAAGTTAGCGTCTCCACAAAATGACACTCCTGTACAACTAAACTGCATTCTCAGGCTTATTTTCTACCAATTTAATGTCTCTAATGTATCACAAACAGGCTTCAAACATGTCTTTACTATTTATTTTACTGCCTAATTGTCGCTCCAACCAATCATATATTAGATAAAGTTGGACTTGTCACCCTAAAAGTCACATATTTTTACCTAAATCGCGATCGCTGCTGCTAAACCAGCGGTCCCCAACCACCGGGCCGCGGACCGGTACCGGGCCGCGGGTCATTTGGTACCGGGCCGCACAGATAGAATAAAAACATTTTATTGGTTTATTTTTATTTCCAGCGGAGTCTGCAGGGTGTTTTATTTTGAAACATGACTCGCTCGTCTTCCCGTCACTGGACTGTCAGTTTTTCTGCCCGGCTGCTAAACGAAGCCGTCAGTCAACAACAAACGTCTCAGGAGAGCTGCTTTGGAAAGTGGGAGAGGCTTGATACTGAGACAGAGAAAAAGTAAACATGTTAAGCAATAAAAATTAATTCATTTATGAAACTTTTCAATAGAAAAAAAAAACAATTATTGTTTGTTATGTGCGTAATGACCGCTCCGTAGAAAAGTTTCTTGCTTAAAACCGGTCCGTGGTGCAAAAAAGGTTGAAGACCGCTGACTTAAACAATCATGTGTGCTAACAGCTAATAGCCGTGTGCACGTATGCAAACCAACCTGAAGTCCATTCATCCTCACAGGAACATCCGCGACCACGTTTCTTCCGTATTTTTTGCGGTCTAAAAGATCCCAGACTGTGCGTCAGGAATAATAACGAAATATTTCCTAAAACTGTCTTTTTGCCTCTCGTCATTTGTCTTGTTTTGGTAGCTCTGTTTGCATATTACACAAAACTAGATGAAAAAAGTGCAGTTAACCCTCTCAGCTGTTTTTATTCATCCCAAGCTACATTACTACTATGTACCACCTGAATAAAGGCACATATGTGTATAAGCTACGCAGCCAAAGCAGTCGTACATTAGATTATTTCATACGATGCTGCCTCTTTCTTTCTCTGTCTTGCATGGATAGAGACATGCATGGACTCTTCACCCTTCTCGTGTAACGTTCACCTCAGTGTTGCAGCACAATGTCATACATGTAAAGAACTCCCTTTAGAAGATTCTCGCACAAAAGGATTCAGTCTGAAGTCGGCTCACGATGCCGACGATAACATCTGCAGGTGACAGTTAAAGCAAACTCACAGTTACAGATTAGACATTTTAAAAAAGTAAATCAAGGATTAGGTTAATCTGCCGTCTGCGAGCTGCAGAAGTGCCTCGTGAGGCAGCAAACCCTGTTTGAAATGCACACTTTGTGGGTTTAATGTACAGCTCGCTCGTTCATCGTGCATCGGCGGTCTTTAAACGCCGCGATGAGGCTCAACCAAAGCAAACCAGCAAATAGCCGGCGCTTCAGAACATATGTTTTCTGGCTCTTAGCTGAACGAGTATTGACTGTTGTTCAATGCGCAGTTTACAGAAGCAAATGGAGACGCATCGGTTTGAAGCTCCGCGGTGAGGGTTTAATCATTCTGGGCAATGTTACAAGATTAATTTCATAATGCTGTCTTGGTTTGTCTCCCTGCTCGTCGACGAGGGTTGTGTTCGACGGATGGGAAACCGGCGCCGTTTCTTCTGCGCGCCGGATTTTGAAGTCCTAATAAAGGCCTCCCATTTAATGAGCGGTAACTCCGGCCTTGATTGTGTTTTAACAGTTTAACGATCAACTAACCGCTCTGAAATCACTGGAACTAGTAGGGATTGCAGTCAAAAGAATATGATTAAGACCCCAGCCGACGCGGGTTTGTTTGGAGCTGCGGGGGCTGTTTTGTCCGACCCGCAGCCGCCGAAATTGTCAATCTGCCAACATTTGCTTCTCTGCTGGAGACAGATCCCACCGCGGCGGGATAAAACGCTCAGCGGTACCTGCTCATGTAACTGGTAGCCGGGCCGAGTGAAATAAATCAAAACAAGGCCAGGTAATACAGTGGAATTCATGAAACTGAAAAGCACTCCAGCTCCGCACCAAGGCTGCACCGACCTCCAAGGCTAGAGCCGGAGAATTACTAGTCCTGGGCCGTGGCCTTAATTTCCACCACTGCTCTATGATTTCATTAACGCACGAAAGGAATAAAAAAGACTGTTTTTTTTTTTTTTTATTGGTAATTATTCACACGGCAGCGAAGTGTCCAACCCGCCGTCGACGCTGAACAAGACGCGGTGGATGCTCCGTCAACCTGCCAAGCGAACTTCCACCTCCGCATTCGAGGATTTGTGATTCAAGGCGACGGATGTGTCTTGCGCATTAAAATCAAGATAATCAACTTGATAGACACACTTGATACTGGATACAGTACCTGATTTACATGATGAAGAGATTGATTATCGCTGAGCTTTATTCATCAGGACATAAAATATGCACACGCGCCTTTTTTTTTTTTAACAGAATCACACCGTAGTTGAGCTAAATTCGTTTCCAGATTAGTCACGTCTCGTTTTCTCCTGCGTCTCACAAAACCTCCTTTTTTAATTATTTGTTTGGTCTTGTTTCCGATGCAGTGGGAGTTTCCTGAAATGAAGAACAAGACACCTGATGGTGAAGCTGTGACCTGGAACCCTCAAGAACCTGCGTGAGTCATCTGTTTGCATTTTTACATAAACAATAAGGAGGTTACAGCTCATTGAAGCAGATTTAATGAGTATTTATCCTTGTTTTAATATTAAGAGTTGTGTATTTATTTTTTGTAAATAACTCAAGAGAAAAGGCGGGTTTGACGTAGCGATGCACGATATTAACATTTGTGGTCGATACCGATATCAAGTTTCTGATATCGCCGATAACTGATACCACCGATGTCGATATTCAATTTTTGTTCACACCGAAAAATCAGTGTGAGAACATGAAAACTATTCAAAAGAAGCCCAAATTAGACCACATAGTCTTCTTTATTGAAAAAAGTAAAACATATTTAAGGCCAGGACCATTTAAATAAAAACATCTGTGAAATAGAAGCGATGTCAAATGTAAAGACGAAGGCGCTAACGTTAGACAATCATCAGCTAAATTTGTTCATCAAACCGATACCGATATATCAGAAAAACCACTAATATCAGCCGATACCAATGTGTTCGCTGATATATCGTGCATCCCTAGTTTGATGCTGTTATTTTCACAGGTGAACAAACTCCTGATATGTGAAGCGACTGATTGACAGGTTTATGTTGTCATTAGGCCATTTTAATTGAAGTTATTAAAAATCAAACTAGTATATATGCTTGACAACTGAATAGCTTATGCAAAAATTGCATTGCTGCATCTGTTCCACAAGCTCCAAAAGGCGGCAAAAACCTGTACTCTCTATGTACATGTCAGAAAACATATTGTCGATCAGCTGCAGTACCTGGTTGTTCCACCAGGTGGAGCCTCTTACTGTTTAATACTGTAGAGACCAGAGGAGGCGTCACTCAGACTACAGGCAGCTCATGTTGGCAAGCAGAGAGCATTGTGGGGGTTTAGCTAGCAACAGGTACCATGACAAAGACTAATGTGGAGGTTAATGACCTCCAGTAAGAGCTGCTATATTTTAATTAATGCGATTTGATGCAACTCATGCCGATGTAGCAGCAGACGTATGCAAAGAATCGGGCTTATTAAAGAGCCAATACTGGTAAAAAATAAATAAATAAATAAATAAAAATGTTGGTCGATTCAGGACGTCTCTGCTGTTTCGTCAAACTTATTATCAAACTGCTACCGAACAGGAAAAATTTTAGGCTCCGGATTAAACTTTGATCCCAGATGATTGCAGAAAACAACATTTATTCATCATCCTAAAATATGACCTTTTATTTACATTTTTATCATGAAAAATAGGTCATCATGGAATATTTCTCACCCTAATTTTCATTGACGGGACGAACGCTTGTTATTTTTAGCACTAAAAGGCTTCGTGAACCATTTACAAATTCATATTTTTAGGATTCTATCAACCACCGACTGTCCATCAGCACTTTCCCTGCTGTACGCATTTTAAGTTCATTTTGGATTCAGAAACAGAATAAAAACTTATAATAACAGAACATGTCGTATTCCTGCAACATCTGCGGTTTGATTTTGTCTGGAGACAGTTTTTTTAAAAAAAAATCCTCAATAGCCCCCCAAAAAAAGGCAAACACGCCAAATAAATAATTAAAACCAGAACCTTTTTGGATATTTCGTAGTATTAAAGTAACCAATTTCGGTAATGGCGCTGCTCCTGAATGATTTCATTCAAATGAAAGCGGGCGTTTGTGTGCAGCAGAGCAATAGATGGAGGCGACTAAATAGGAATCCGTGTAATGCAAAAGTCTGTTGTAGAAAGGTCATTGTTTTGTCATTTTCCATATGCGGGCAAAGCGGTAATTTTGGTTTTTCTTTGTAATTAGAGTCCTGCATGGCTGTGCTGAGACCAGCGCGTCTATTCCCAAAAACAGATGGGAGCCCTTTAACCTCAATCAGTAATTTCCTGTAATACCGGCAGCTTAAACAGTAGCCCGACCGAATCCGCATTGTGCTCCTCTTTTTTTGTCTGTGTGTTCTTTTTTTTAAAAAAAGACATTCATTAAAAATGGTCTGATTGTTTGAGGAAATGTTTTGGTTTATGTTGAACAAAAAAAAAAGGAGTTTTAAAGGAGATAATGGCTCCGGCGTTAATGGCTTTTTTTTTTTTTTTTCTTTTGCAAAATTTCATCAGTGTTGCTTTACTTGTCTGTTACGAGTTGAGTGGCATAATTTGGGTTTATTTTTTGACACACACACACACACAGTCGGAGGAAGAGAGTGATAATAGAATCATTGATGAATGAGCTGAATGCAGTTAGGGAAGCATGAAAGAGAGAGAAGGGGCGTGTTGAGATTAACGTAGCACAAAGCAAATTGGGTTTGCCATTATTACACAATTCAGACTGCAGAAAGCCCCTAACCATGAGAGACAAATGAGGCCTGAGATTCATAAAAGCTCCATTAACGGGAGCAAAGGGAGTGAGGGCAGGCCATCAATGGGTCCGTTTAATACCAAACATTTATAGATCTGTGTCTATGGCCTGTGGCATGTAATGACTAGACTGCAGGGCTCCTGCTTTCCAGGAACGTCCAGACCGCTAAATTAGGATCAAAATAGATTCTTTCAGCGCTTCTCCTTTCAAAACAGTTCACTTAGTCTCGACGTACCGAACGTGATCCTTAAAAAAAAGAAAAAACACGCCGCTATTCATTAATCCGAGCGCCGCCGCCGCCGCTACAGCAGCTCTCCTCTTCTTCTTTATTTATCTGTTTGTGTTTTTAATTAAGCTAAATCTCGACCTTCCCCGACCCGGCGGCGGCGAAAATTCCATCATCCTCGGCAGATACCGGGCGATTCTGTCGCACACTCGAAAACGCCGGCATTAGCAGGTGCGTCTGGAGATCAATGGAGTTGTCAAGGACTCCATAAAGCCATCACCATAACCATAACACAGCCGCTATCATACTCCGCTTAACTGACTGGAGAACACATCATCACCCATTCGGGCTAATGTGCTAATACGTCTTAGCGCTAATGTCAACGCGACGGTGGGACTCAATGGATGAGGCCCCCGGCGCAAACCAGATTATCCGGCCGTCTGACTGTCTCTCAAATGGCCAGAGTCGGGGAAATAGAGTGTCTCATTATCATCATCTGCAGACGGCTCTCCGCTAATCTAGGAAAAAACGACGCCATCAGAGCCGGCGAATATTTGCTTAGCGGGGCAGGAGCGGCACCAGGGGCTGGCGCAGATCGGCAGAACCGCGGTACCGCACACTCATCACAAGTAGTGTCAGCGCTCGACGCCAGGGCATCCGTCAGCGCTATATGGATACAGATGGTGGGTCAAGTTTCAAACCGAGTGAGGAGGGAGCACCGGGGGGATAGAGGGTTTCTGGGATTGTTTATTGCCGAGCTGTAATTGGATAAACCTGCCGTCTAACCTCTTTAGGCCTGTCACATTGCTTCATCCTCATGAGGCCAATCTCAGATGCCCTGATTGAGTTTATGCTCAATTGAAACTTATCAGCTTTTTTTTTCTTTCCTTCCTCCTCCTTCCGTCTCTTGTTTTAAGAGTGCCTGAACAAAGAGTTGTTCTTTTTCGGGAGTTTAAAGGAGAAAAAAATGACAGAAAAGTGTAAGTTCTGGTGCTTTAACTCATCACTGAAGTTGGTAAATACGCATGTCAGCGGAGCTTCACTTCACATTTTGGCTTCTTTTTTTTCTTTCCCCCCCTCACATTCCTCAGGGCTGAAAACCAAAATGAAATTGCCCCAGGAATGTCTCTGAACCAGTATTACACCCTGCCAAGTACATGTTCATGATTGCCACGAGCAAACATATGCCAGGGTCTATCATGAGGAGGAAAAAAAGAAGTGGTATCGCCGTGATTTTTTCTCTCCTACGCGGCGCGCTCCGTTTAAATCAAATCATGTCATTTAATTAAATAAGCTAATGACGAAAACCGCAGCAAAGTCACACACTAATTCAAGAGACAATGAGTCAAGAGCTGTGATTAACACTCGAGCGACCAAACTACTGTACGGACCGGCTGCCTCTGTTTGCCTTTAGCACGCCGGTGCTGCTTTATCTTTGTCAGACGCTCTGAAATGTTCTAATGTAAGTAATTACGCTTGTCAATCAATTTACATGCAAAAAAAAACAAGTTAAAAACTCTTTCGTCTCCATCAATTGAGCTGTTTTCATGTTTTTTTTTTGGGGGGGGCATTAAGCAGCCGCCTCAAGGCTTCGGCAAATCTTGTTACTCAAGGTCTGTTAGCCGTGATTCACCGCCAAACATCGACGTGATTAGAGGTGGAACATTTCAATTAAATCAAAGTTTTAAAAATATACGTTCAACCCTCCGCCGAGCAGCTTCGCACCGTCCTTGCGACGCAAATCGGTCGATTCTTGAAGGGAAAAAAAAAAAAAAAGACTGAAAACTTTGCACATCACAATGGCACATAAACATCCAGCTCGTGCATAAATGATGCTTTTCGGCTTTAATATGAATCATTTAGAGAAAAAAAAACCCGTTTCAATCTGGTTATTTGTCTTGATCTGACGCATTCGCTGCAACAGGTGGGCTCGGGCAGATGTTACATCAGGCTCTGTGGAATAAATTCCTTTTGAATGGCGTTACCAAACCGGTTGTTCTCGCTTCTTCTACCTCGCAGTGAATCTCAGAAATGTTTAAAACGGGCTGTTTGTGCTCGATCCAAAATCTGACAATCAAACAGCCTGTAGATGGTTATTTAAAAAAACTTCACTATTTTATAATTCTCCGTCCTCACTTAGTTTTAGAAAGTCGCAGGATCTCAGCGTCCTCTGCCAGATATTTCAGGATGTTATTTAGCAGGCTGGAGTTTTGGCATTGTTTGCATCAATCAGCGCGACGACTCTCTTGGCAAGAAGAGAAACCGAAACTAAAGCGAGATCTTTTCATGTTTTTTTGTTTTTTTTTCCGATCAGATTTGGGTTGCAGTCGCCAATTATAGGAATCTTTAATTACTTTAATTAACTGACAAGTAGCAGTCACAATCAAACGTGCTCGTTGGTTCACTGTTCTCACAGTTTCTTGCCAAAAACTTGCCAAATTGTTGTGGCGCCTCAAGACTGTGAAAACCAGTTTAGTCCAATTAAGAACTGGTTCCCGATACGCAAACGTGAGACGGTTTCCTACTGCAGGAGTTCTGGGTGGATGTGAAGTGATGCAAACGTTTAAAGGAAACTTTTGGCCTTTTGGTTTGGATCGTGGCGTAGGACGCATTCAGCGTTAACTCTGAGGACAGCAAAACAGTCGTAGTTATTAAATGTAACTTCAGATCTGTCAGCATGTAGGGAATAGAACAGCAAAGGGTTTCTTATGTTAGAAAAATATTAGAGGATTTTACCCTGCAGCACTTTCCTTGTTCACGCTGCCCTTAAACGGCCGACGAGTTTCTGCAGTGGACTTCTAGACTTAACAAAATGAAAAAGCCGCCATGACGTCACCCTGTGGAGTTTCAAGTCGCCATTTTGGTTTGGTAAACCCGGCTGAGACAAGCAAAGAGTGGACGTCACTTAGAACTCGAGGACATTACACACCTGTGCAGTAGCAGCTTGCTATGCCTTGTCCTGCTTTTTCCTCTAATTTCCTCTAACAGGGACCGTGATTTACAAAACCAACATCATGCTCTGTTGAAGGAGATCTAAAACTAGGGATTGAGACTATAAACTCATTCATAAATTGTTTGCTGAGGTCATAAATCAAGTGGGAAGCAAAGTCATTTTCTATTTTTTTTTCCAACCAGAGTCGTCGCCCCCTGCTGGTTGTTAGAAATAATGCAAGTTTAAGACTTTTGTGTGTGTTAATTTTTATTTATCTACTTATTTAATATTTGCAAAATATCTGACCAAAGAGTAGTCATCCAGAGGTTTGACTTTCTTTGGATGGTCACTAATCATATATAAGTACTTGCAGTATTATGCGAGCAATACGTGTTGTTCAAGTGTACTTATACACGTTTGAGGTAGCTGCATTTTACAAAGCAGAAAAATAAGACCAGGAACTTGAACAATGTGTTTTATGGATTAAACTACAAGTGGAAAGTTGCCTCGATTAGTTTAAGTTGCTTTGCATACATGTGCGTGTTCTTGTACATCAGTGCATGAGATACAAACAGCCACGTACATAAAAGATGGCGTCACTCTTCGGTTTCTTGACTGCGAGTGTCACTAACTTGCTCGTTTTGAATCAGAAGTTATGGGTTTGGACTTGACTGCGAGCTCAAACAGATGATACCATTGCAACATATCAATTGCAAAGTGGACCCGCCCATAAACATACCCAACTTTATTGTCTATTTTATGCCGTATTGGACCATAATTTGCAAAATGAGCACCATGCTGCATTAAAGGAGACATAAAACGAGCTATTGAGACCATAAACTAATTACAAAAATGTCGTCTGAAGTAGCAAATCAATCGAGAAGTAGCTTCATTTTATACATGCAACTGGATTTCTTCTCTCGCCCCCCCTGCTGGCCGTTAGAGTTAATGCAGGCATTGTGTCGGCTTCACCTTTCAGACCCGGAGGCTACGTCCAACCTCCCTGTTTAGCTAACCCTCTGCTTATCAGCTGCAAAGAGACTATCAGGATCCCATTAGACCCAGCCAGGACCTGGGCCCACTTGAAAGGCTGCTTCCTCAGGTTTCATCCTCAGCTTTTTTTTTTTTTT
>NW_007579138.1:127028-152446 GCF_000690725.1 Stegastes partitus
ATATACACACAGCCTCTCGTGTAGTCAGTTTCTTTCAGGTTTGTCCATTCACCTCCCCTCTCATGCTGATTCGTGCCCCTCTTCCTTCCTCCCTTCATGAGTTACTTTCCAGAACCAAGGTGCTCTTTACATTTGAAAGACCAATTTCTTCTATTGGATTAATTCATCAAAGTTGCCTCGGAGCTCGGTGACTACTACAGCGGGAGCAGAGGAAGGAGACGTGAATGTGGGGAGAGCATGAAAGGAGAGTATCACTAACTTTCTGCTTTTCTATGGACATTTCACTCAAAGCCATAATTTTTTACTCGCTGTAATCCAAAGAGACCTGCCCCATGACATGTTTAAACCATTTGAGCTGGTTTATTTTGGAGTTTTTTTCTTTTGTTTTTCGTGCTTTGACTTCTTCACCCCAATTGGATTTAAATTTCTGTGGTTGCTGCATCACTCCAACACTTCCTCCTGTGACAGTTCTTATAAATATCCCTTCCTCAAAAACACAGAGTGCAAACCTCCAAAGCAAATCCTGCAAATAGTCCACGAGCTTCCCAAGTTGTCTCATGATGCTGCATAGGCTGCAAACCAGTTCAAGAAGTCCTACAGTTTTTCCTGCAAGCATTGCAACCCCGAGTGTTTTTCATTACAACCGCTGACTGTCAAAGTCGTGGTTGGAAAATTTTAATTTGTTAGAATTTGTGCAAAAACAATGACAAGCGGAGCAACAATGAACTTCTAAAGAGCAGCCTATTCCCTTTGGTCGAGCCCTAATTTGATTTTCATTGCTCCGAACTGCTACGACCGCCTTTTAATTCGGACTCAAACGCAATTTCTTCGTTCCACTGAGTTTCTGTAATCTTACGAGATCAGGACCCGAGCGCACAAAGTTCCAGCCGAATTTAAACGCCGACCCGGAGTGCGGTTTACCCTCTGTTCGGCCTGTTGTGCCAGGCTTTCCATGAGTAATTACTGCCTAACAGATGTCAGCATCTGTCTTGCGCCCATAAACCCTCGTGTTTTGCAATAATTGCCACTGATTGGTTTCAGATATGCTGTGGGCCTCATTTGTAAAATGGTATTACAGTCATATTCGGTCTTGAAGGTGCAATATGCGAGATTCTGAGCGTAAACGGAGCATTAATATGGCAGCAAACGACCACTTGCCACGTACAAATGTGCTGGAGTGATGCCGTCTTTAGCAGAGACTGAAGTCACACTTTGTCTGAGGCTGTTGTGATCCGAGCTTCTCGGCTGTGTGTGGATGTGAATGTATGTTCGAGTGCATAACTCCCTTCCGTTGAACTTGTATTACGTCTGTGCATTAACAAAAAGATCAACAGTGTGACCTGCAGCACACTGTAGACACAAATATGCAGTCTGGAGTGTTCAGCTCATGCCACCAAAGCACTAGAAAGACATTTAATATATATTTTATTCCAAATTTATCACTTTTCATTTCCTATCAGCCTCATAAGAGAGTCTCTTCTGCTGTTTTGTTATCTGGTAAAGATACGTGGAGTTGAACTCATTGTGGCCATTCATTGTATTTGACAATGCTAGCTTGGGTTAATGGTTGTAGCTGGATTTTTGTTGTTGTTGACTCAGGTGTACACAACTTTTTGGTTGTAAATGAAGGGATATGTGTTGGTATGCATCCATTTATGTTGGTGAGATGCTGCTGCTCTGCTATTTTGAGTCGTTCTGAGTGTCGTTTAGTGCCTTTAAACATTGGATTAAACCTGGTTTTATAGTTTTCTGCTTCATGGAGTTTGTTGGCGATAGTTAGCTTGAATTCACGGTTGGGAAAAATCATCAAGACATCTGCAGAAACCCGTCAAACCGCTCCTTTTCCATCATATTTTTGACAAAGCTACGGCTTAATAAACTGTTTCCTGCATGCATTCTCTACATAAGTTGTCAAAAACAACCAACAGCTACAGATTATGGGTTGTGTTTGTGCAGATATTTGGTTCCACCTTGGATCAAATGACATTTTACACCAAAACAAGTCAAACTAACAGACTTGACATGCTATATTTTTATCTAAATACACAGTAGTAAGAATATTTGGGGCTGCAAAGCGCAAAAAGTGCCCTGAAAACATTTACTGATGGAAGCAATAGACCGGTGTGGCTTAAAATAGTCAAGAGTTCTCAAGTCCCAAACCCAGTCACCCAACCCAACCCAACTTGGCCGCTTTTTTAAGGTTTATTACTTTAATTCCAAGCTGTAATCCATTTATGTCAATTCTGTTTGTGCAAATGTTCGATGAGTTGAGATCCACAGTACAAATGAACTCGCTCGGTACAGATAAGAGAGTGGCTAATTCCTAACAGTGAAATACAACCCTTTGCTGGTCTAACCGACTTACGCGTCACAGGGGATTCAAGATGTTACATCTCGCCATCACTTCTCAATTGAAAACTACCCACACACTATAATTCAATCAGCATTTTATTTTCCAATTTCCCCTGCTCTTATTGCTTGGATGACCATGTTAACTTGTTCGCCTCCGTCTCGCGTGCAGATTAAGTTGTAATTGGTTTTTTTTTCTTCAAGAGGGCCGTCGGGTTGCGCCGAATCAGAAGACCCCCCCCCGATTTGGCGACCTGGGGATACCTCCGAGTCCGTCTGGGTCCGGTCCGGCTGCGTCCCTGTTCGTTACCAGGGGTTTGATTCGGCCCCCAGATGACAGCTCAGCCCCTATATTACCTCAACCGCTCGCCAGATTTAAAATCAAATTAACTGCGCGGCTGAATGAAAGCCCTTTAAAGCTCCCTATATACACAAACACAGACACGGAGCAGGGAAGGCGCCTGATTATGCATTCAGAACCTCAGATTTAAAGTGTCTGGCACATGCTGCCGGGTCTCTCATAGTATACGGGAACAGTATATGTCGAACAAGATAAACATATTATGAACATTATGGATATTACTCTCGTGTTATTTTCATAAACAAGCCTCTAATAGTTTCTCGCCGTCGCCGAATGCCCATCAATTCAACAACACAGACTAAAATGTGCTTGTTGTTCCTCTCAATTAACTTAAAGACATAATTGGAAAAGGCTAAGTAGCTGTCGTCTGTCTTCAGCGTGGGCTGGAAAGCACAAGTTCAGACGGCGGCTTTTAAGATGTGTGCGCGCGCTCTCTGCGGTTGCTATAGTGTGGCTTGCAACTGCACACGACTGTCAAAAGCAATGAATCACATTACTTAAGTCAGTCATTAAAGACGTGCTATTCCTGTTACACAAAGTACTCACATCGGCGGCTCGCAGCGACACAAAAGCAGGCTTTTAGAGCTCTCACCTGTGACATCCCTCTGTTTTTTCTTTTTTTTTTTACGATTCCGGCGAAATCTTTAGTTGTTAGCGCTTATTGCCGTGTGCTTTTTTTTTTCTCCTGTTTTTTCTTTTTTCTTTTGGCGAGATCGCTTGTCAATCAAACGGCTCGGGCGGCCGCCACCGCCGTGATGTCTTTGTCCTTGGATTCTCTGTGAAAGAAGAAGGAGCTGGAGGGAAAACCGTAAATGCGACTTGTTTCTGTGCTCCGAGTGATGCTTCGGGATCAATTTGGGAGACAAAAAAAAAACAAAAAAAAGGTGCTTGCCAACAAAAACAACAGCGGAGAAGCTTTTAGAACAATCATTGGTGAAGTGAACAACATTTGCATGTTTATAGATGCTGATTTTTTATTTATTTTTTTGTCAATAAGTGGAAGATAATTCAACTTCCTGTGGACAAACCAGATCAGCGTATAGGAGTTACGGAGGTCGACCAATTGTCTAATGCAGTTTACCAGATTGTGTTACTTGTAAGTTAGAGCCGATCAACGCTGAAGGATAAATGTAGAAAAGTTCTCTTTTAATGGAATCAGGTTAGATTAGATTCAACTTTACTGGACGTACTGTTACCGTATGTAAGTATTAAGACCACGAAATGCAGCTCAGCGTCCAACCAGACGAGCAAAATTTGTAGTTGCACCAAGAAGTTGTGTTTTGGCACCAGAATTTACACATCTGTTTGAATATTAGTTATCGGAGTCCTTGCTCAACAGTAACTGACATTGGTATGAAAAGCACATGTCGGTACCGGTAGGAATTCCCACCAGTGATTTCTACTTCCTTTGCCTTGTTGCATCACAGACTTAATTCGACTCACCTCCACGGTTTTGCGATGCTATTGGGGCGGCTGTGGCTCAGGTGGTAGTCCACTGATGGCAAGGTTGGCGGTTCGATCCTCGGTTCCCCCCCACATGCCGAAGTGTCCTTGGGCAAGACACTGAACCCCAAATGGCTCCCAATGGCAGATTAGCGCCTTGCATGGCAGCTCTGTCGCCATTGGTGTATGAATGTGTGTGAATGGGTGAATGAGAAACATTGTAAAGCGCTTTGAGTGCCGCAAAGGTTGGTTAGAATCAAGTAAGCAGATGTGTAGTTTTTGCGTTTTGATCCTTTAAAGTTGCACCTAAAATAACACAAGTGGAACTTGAACATCCATGAATCTGCTTCAGGTGGATTTTGCCTCGACGAGCAAATAAAAACCTTTCTGGTGCAAATACAGCATGTAAAGCTTTCAAACATCAGTTTTCGGTCTTGTTTATTAATAATGATCAATATCAGTGTGATGAAACCATATCGGTCGACCTCTAGTTAGCATTTTTTGTCACCTATCTCAAGTTTTGTTTGCCCCTGAATTCAGATTTCCTCCCAGAACACAAAACAAGGTGAGTAGAAATCTGTGTTATTTCTCAACGGTGTTGCATCACCAAGTTAATTCTGTTTCACTTTTGTTTTGTGACGGAGGCAGATGTTGGTTAAAATCAAATGAGTAAATGAGAGTGGATTATTTTGTTGCATTTTGGGTGGATTATTCCTTTAATGTTGTACCATAAATGCAACAAGTTAAAGCTTAAACATCCATGAATCTGCATCAGAAAACCCAACAGGTAGATTTTCTGGCATCATGCAGACACTGGTGAGCAAATACAGCCTGTATTAGTTTCAAATATCAGTTTTTCTTTTCCTTGATTAATAATAATCAATATTGGTATGAACAAATGTTTTGGTCGACCCCAAGTTATTGTTTTTTTTTTGTGATGTATCCCAGATAAATTTGGTTTTATTTACCCTGGGATCAACATTTCTACTTTCTCCTCAAACACAATGCAGGTGAATAGAATTCTGCATAGATAATTAATTATGATTTCTCAATTTTGTTGCATCTTAAGCAATTTTTTTTCACTTTTGCTGTTTTGCAATGGAGTCAGGAAGTAAGGAGATGTATTGATTTGGCATTTTGGGTGGATCAGTCCTTTGAAGTTGCACTTCAAACAATGCAAGACGTATAAATTGACCTCAAACATCCATGAATCTGCTTCAGTGGCGTCAGTAAACTCAGCAGGTGTTTAGAATATATAGTTTTTGGCCTTCCTTGATTGATAATTCTCAATATCTGTATAAAAAACCCTATCAGCCCACTCCTAACTAACTTTATCTCGTCACATATCCCGAGTCGTGGTTTCCTTCCAGATAAATTTAGTTTTATTGACCCATATCTTTTTACTTTCTCCCAAGATTCAATGCAGGCGATTAGAAATCAGTGTAGCTGAATCGAGAATGATTTCTGTTGCGTCACAAATTTAATTCTAATCACCTCGGCTGTTTTGTAATGGAGGCAGGACGTAAGGAGATGTATTGTTTTTGCATTTTGGATGAATTGTTTTTTTGTTTTTTTTTTTAAATAATGCAAGATGTCTAACTTTAGCTCAGCAGATAGATTCTTCAAATGAAAAGCTTTCTGGCTGCCATCGTGCGCTCAGTGAGGAGCAAATATCTGTTTTCTATCTTCCTTGATTTATTAAAAACTCTACGAGTCGACCCCCTTAGTTCATACTTTTCGTCACGTATCACTAATTTCCATACAGATTATTTTGCTCTGGTGTTTCTACTTTCTTCCAGAACACGATGAGTAAAAATCTGCGTGATTTCTCGATGCCGATGCGTCACGAGCCCGTTTCTATCCACCTCTACTGTACTGCAGCGGAGGCAGGAAGTGAGGCAGCGCGTTGTTTTTGCATCACGGCTGCACTTTATTAAGCAACGCAAGACGTCGAGCGCGAACTCGGTGAACCTCTAATATCTGCTCCACGACAAGCTCCTCCGTCCATACGTCCGTCCGTCCGTCGCGGTGCCGCTGGCGGTGATCTCGGCGTCGGTCAGCTGCACACGAGGCGCCACAAGGTGACTAATAAGGAGGAAGCAGACTGACGCAAGAAGGCCCAATATCTTTCCCCCCATGCTGCTTTATTCACACGCCCGCCCAGCTTTCTACACCCACTCCCTGCTGTAATGAGGGTCCCCGGAGCGCCGGGAGAAATCTGCCCTCTTCCTTTAACCACCCGCCGTGTGTGTTCATGTGCTGTGTGCTCATTTGCTCACTGACGTAGCTCCGCCGCCAGATTTATGTTCGCTTTTAATGGAAAGACTTTTATTTTTTCTGCTTTTTTTTTTTTTCTTGCAGCATAAACAGCAGTAAATACCGTTATTAGCTGCCATGTAGACTGCAGTTAGAAGTCGTTTCACTCCACAGCTGAGATGCAGCGTCGTTTGTTTGCCGGAAAGGATTCGGTAAATAATCTTTGTTTTTAATTTTCGGTTTCGTCGGCGTGTAAAACACCTTTATACTCGATGTTTATCTGTAATTTAATGAACTTGTAAAATGAAAGTTTAAACATGATTTGGCCATTTTTCCAATCTCCAACCATTTTGATTAAGGATGAAAAGATTCAAGATTTGAGACCTTTATTTGTCACAAACACAATTATACGCAGTTTAACGTTCTGTGAAATGCACCTGTTCCAAACAATAAGAATAAGAATAAAAACACACAAGAGATAGATAGATAGATAGATAGATAGATAGATAGATAGATAGATAGAAATAAGCAAAATAAATCAATCAAAGGGTCAAATAGCGCAAAAAATATATATTCAAGGCAAAAAGTAAACAGAACAGTGAACAGAATTTGCAAGTTTGATTGTTTTTAGTTTAATATCTTTGTGTTTTGTGGGGCTGCTCCGAAAAGCAATGTCTGGTCTCCGAATTCGAATATTCGGATATCAAAAATGCTATCCGGATACCAGCACAACGTCCGAATATTTGGTTATTCAGGTCCAGCCCAAGTGTTTTGTTTGTGCCCAAACTGTCGTTGCTCCAGTTATAGCAAAAAGACTCGACAAAATAATCCGAAATCAACTCAATGTTGGACTTTCACGAACTTGTATTGTCGTTTATGCAGAGACATCTGGTTGCGTATTTGTTTTGTGATTTGTTTTTTAATATCTGTGTATTTTCGTAGGGCTGGTCCGAATAGCAGTTTCTGGTCTCCGAGTATTTGGCCCATTTAATGACAAATATCAGAATTTTCGGATATCAAAATTGCGATCCAGATACCAGCACAGCAACCTGATATTTGGTTATTCGGGTCCAGCTCTCGTGTTTTGTTTGTGGCCAAACTGTCGTTGCTTCAATTATAAGACCCGACAAAATAATCCGAAATCAACCCAACGTTCGACTTTCACTAACTTGTGTTGTAGCATATGCAGAAACATCTGGTTGCAAATTTGTTTTGTGATTAGTTTTAACTTGTTCACCGCCTAAAGACTAACATCCAGGATGAAGGTTCAGCCTTTACAGACCGTCTTATGATCGCTGAGTTCAAAGATGTTGAGTGCAAGACCTCACACAGGACAAAATATATCTGAGGCCCTAAAGACAACTTTGCATCGTCATCGATCACACCGGTGGCGTTGACGTTTAGCCGGTTCCCTCAAGTTGTCAAAATTCCTCGATTTCAACTGTCATAACTCTTAAGTTAGAGCACCTTATTTCACTGAATCTTTGGCTACCCATCTGTCTGAGCTGCATCGTAAATGGTCTTTTCCACCTTAATGGTGCTCAGAACTTTACAGCGTCGCCCATTCAACCACACCAGTGGCAACAGAGCTGCCATCTGGAGCAACTTGGGGTTCAACGTCCTGTCTGAGGACACTTTGTGGAGGAGTCGGGGATCGAACCGCCAGCCGTGTGATTAGTGGACAAACCGCTCTGCACGCCGCCTCACAGAGCGGAGACTAGAGGCTTCTCAGTGCACTGGTGGCTGTTTAGCGAATACCAGTGAGGTGTTCACGAAACTTGTATCATCTACTGATGCACATGAGGTGTTTGAGGAAGCTGGTAAACTGCAGCATCTACAGATGTAAGTCTTCTGTGAAGCTAGCTAGCTTTAGAAAACAACCTGGGTTGCATTGAGTACCTTTAAACTGCACGAGTCTCTGCAGGTTCCTCATTGTTGAATCAGTGTTTTCTTTTAAATCACTTCTTAAAACCCCTTTTTATAGACCTTTTATGTTTGTTTTATTCTCTTCTACCCACTGTTTGTTTATTAATTCATTATGTCTGTTTGTTTACTATTATTGTTGTTATTATTATTGTTATTATCATCCTTGTTTTTATGGTTTCCCTTCCCTTTTTTTTTCTTTTGTTAATTTGATATAGCGTTTTTGGTGCTTTTCTTATTCCCTTTAGCGTTGCTGTATTGATTTGTTTTGCAGATCTTGTACCATAGTTTGCTGTATTTATTCATTTTTGCTTCTCCGGTGTTTTTTCTTCCTATTTGGCCGGAGTGGCCTCGCTTTTTGCCCCGACTGTAAAGCACTCGATTAACTCTGTTTTTATCAGGTACTTTACAAATAAAGTTATTATCATTACTATTATTAGTCATGCTACCACAACTAGATCTTCACTCTGTGGAAAGACATCCACGATGTCATGACTGCATCCTTCATCTCAGGAGGTGACCTGAAGCAACTCGTCATGCGTCCTCATCGTATAATAAAATGTAAACCTGCCTAAACTCTTATTATTTCACGAGACCCGTGTGTAGGAGAAGGACGAGCACATCTAAAAGTTTCAAAAAAGACTCTCTCAGACTGTCGAACTCGCAAAAAAAAAAACATTAAAAAAAGCAAACAAATGTATTTTTGCGAGTTCGACGGTGCGTGGGAGTCTTTTTGAAACTTGTGATTACAGCTTCTGCCATTTCAAGCATTTATGTCTGTTTGCAGCCCTTTACATAACGCGTTTAGAATTTAGCAATGAGTGCAGGAACTGGAAAAGTAAAATTAGTGTCAACGGCTGCAAGAAACGGTGACGATGCAGCTAAATGAATGAATCTGTGATCGATCGTACGTGCAGGAAACCTAAACGTCTGATGCAGGTTTAAGTGTTTTTTTATTTGTAAAATGGCGTATTTAAGGTAAAACAGGGCGTTAAGCTGCTCTTTACACCTTTTAGCTCTTAAACCCACGTGCGACTGCAGAATGTCACCTATGGTATTGTGACTGATCCTGATAAATTTGATGCCATTTTGCCTATTCAGGCCTCTACAGAAACACAATCAGTGTAAATGTCACCTGAAATGTTGCTCATTTCTTTCTTCTTGGCTTTTCAAAAGTCATTGCTGCCATCAGGCATTAATCAGGACGACGGCGATGGAAATCCAGATGTAGACGAAGACATTTCTTAACGCGCATCTGTGTTTGTTTTTCTAACCAGACGAGCTGCCGCGTCGTCCATTACTGGATTTTTTTTTTTGTTTTAATTGCACCTAAAACGGCGACTTAAGCATAAAATGTGTGTGTGGTGTTTTTTTTTTTTTCCTCCCAATGGGCTGATCTTTTGTCCCTTTCTAAATGTCATCGGGGGGCCAACTACAGCAAAAAAAAAACCCACACAAAAGAATCATTGAGGCCCATTACGTTACACGGAGATAGACTGTGTGGGTATGTCAAGGACTCTTGCATAGCCATTACTGTTAAAAAATAATTGATTGCATTAACCTGCCCTTTCACCATTTTACAAGTCCGATCCATATTCCTAAGTGGCCGTGTAGTGTGGGGTTTTAACCTGAGAGGAAACAGCGTAATGATTTTGTCGGGCCGGTATTGAGTCGCTCAGTGGTGTTGATGTTACTCGTGGTGTGCAGCTTTTCAAGCGTCCGCGCCGCCACGGAAATGTCACCGTGTCATTTTGCCCTGAAAGGAGCCTATACAGGCGCACACATGCATACGTATGCAGACAAAGCGCCGGCGCCGCGGGTGGCTTTTCTTATTGTGTGGTGGCTCCGTTTGGTTTTTGTAAGTAAAGCTCCCAGAAATGGAGGTGTTATGCCGATAGTCCATACGCTTGTATTTAGTGAGTTCAGTGACTGGAAATGACCAAAAATTTAAAATAAAGAAATACTTTAAAAAATAGGCAAGAAAACTGTGAAAATTTGGCAGCAAAGGTGCCGGAAAAAAGTCTGTTAAAAAAAAAAAAAAAGTGGAATTGTTCAATCCGATAAAATTAAAAAACTGTTAAAATAATTTTTTTGTGGACACTACAACAGTTTCAAGTCATTGTGAAAACTTAAAAAAAAAACAAGAAGCAGAAATACACATTTTTAATTTTATGTGGACAAACTTTGTTCCTTTTTGTTAAATTAAAACTTTTTTTCTGTGATTTTACGTGATATTAAATGTAATTTAACAAAACAGACAAAATCTGTAAAACAGCAATTTTTAAAAAGTATTTTTTAACCTTTTTTTTCTTCAAATAATGTAAAACAAAAATATATCTATAGTTTTAATTAATTTAAATATAATAAATACAGTTTAATGTTACAGTCAAGTGCTGCAAAATAAATTACTATTTATAACAATACAAATTTTAATATAAAAAAAATGTTAATTTTAAATGTACCGCTTTGACGAGGTTTTTTTGTGGGTAATTTAATACATTTTTTTTTATTGTGCTTTTAGTTGATGTCAGTTCATAAATTCTATAATTTTTAAGTTTTTCTATCTAATCTATGTATTTCTTTCAAATGCTGGTAAATATCTGTAAGACAACAATATTTTAGCTGATTTAGAGACATAAAAAAAGGGTAAATAAATAAATGACTTCTTGTAAAAACATTTTTTATTTACAATTTTGGCCATTTTTTTACGGTTAACATGTAAATAAATGTTCTTAATTTTTATCTGATTTTACCAGATGATGTCTGTTGTTTAAGAAAACAAGAACAATCTGTAAAACAACAGTAAATTATTTCAATAATATTAATTGAAAACAGTTGTTTTTTTACAGTGTAGACTGACATTTTTCTTGGTTTTTACTGTCATTTCCAGTGTTGTCAGAGTGAGAAGCCAGAGACCAACACATTCATCTTTCTTACCTGTGACATCCAATCAAACGAAGCGTATAATTCCCATCGTCTCGAAACAAACTTGTCCAATATCAGGTTTTTAATAAAAACTCCGTTTATTGACATCTGCAAAACTGATATCGGTCTCGCTGAGCCGCCGACTCCGGATCTCATTTATTTTTTTATTTATTTCTTTGTTCTCGACTTCATAACTTTTCATCTCGCGCGCTCCTTTCCGGTCCACTTGAGAGGCAACACAGTGAAAAGTGCAACGTTTGATGTGCTACAAGCGCCATTAAATTAATCAATTTGATAACCTCCCCTCCTCCTCCTCCTCCTCTCCTCTCTGCTCGCCGTCGTCGCCTCTTCTTTCCACCTCTTTCGAGGCGGCGCTGAGGGAGAAATATAGATTTGATAAGGCCGCTTGCTCTCTCGCTCCACATCCGTGCAGAGAAAATACATTTCCCCCCGGACGGAGCCGAGCCTCATCCCTCCGTCTCCGGGAAGATTAGGGAGCGGGGCAGGGACGGGGAACGACACAATCTGCAGAGTCCACGGGTTACGACGGCAGGACTCCCAAACTGCTCCATCCACACCTTGTATATAATTCATTATTATGTACTTACGGCTTCCTGCACGCCTCGCAAAGTGCAGCTCTGATTCATTGCAAGGGGGAATAAAAAAAACACTCCAAACCGGCTTTGTTATGGAGTTTGCCACACCTAAGATAGATGCTTTGTTATGTGGCGGCTTTATTAGCGCCACTAAATCACTTGATAGCAATGTGGCTGAAACGGAGATAATTATCGACGCCGTTTAATGGCGTGGCACCGACACATGTAGCTCAATGAGTCGCAGAGGACCCTGTTTTTTTTTCATTAGATTTTCATCCTGCACCTTTTTTTTAAAATCTATTTCCTCGTCCCTCCGTTTGGCCGGCGTTTCTTCCCCCTGCCTCTGCATTGCAACACAGCGGCGTTGCATTTAAGCCATTAGTCGTAAAATGTGTTTGTGTCGGCCTGTTGTTGTTCTCCCACCTCCTCCTCCTCCTCCTCCTCCACCTCCTCCTCCTCGGCGGCTTTTTTTCTGAGGCTGATGTGTCTTTCATTACCGGGGTCTGACAGCGCTGAGCCGAGTGGACGTCTGTTTGTCACCCTCTAATGGGGCTTGGCAGCCTACAAGGTGTGCACAACACCTCAGAGAGAGTGGCCTTCTGCTTTTTCCTGCCTTCCTCCTCGGCGCAGGAAAAGACCAATAATGCCGCCTCGCGCATTCGGTCCAACTGTTCAATTTCACTTCACGTCCGCGTCACTGCCACGAATTGGATCGGGCACCTATGGACAAATTCCGCGTCCGGTTGACTTGATGGGAATTGACCGAACCTCGCCGGGATCTCACACGTTGCCGGCTTTGATCCCCGCTCCCGACTGTCAATTGCAATATACAGTTTAGAAGTGAGGCTATCTAATCCATTTTGAGTAAATCCTGCTTTTTGGTGTCAGCCTATCGACCGGCTCCTCGGCCGCACTGTTGCTTATCTGTCTCTCCCGAGCAAATGTTTTCATTTGATGGATTCCCAGACAGACTCGTATTAAAGCCGCCGACCGCCATTTGATAAGATTTCGTCGGACCCGCGCAGGAAAACTCGAATTTGCCGTCGTGTTGCGGCGCCTTAATGTCCCTTGCGGTGTTAAGAACCTGTCCGACACAAGGCCAATTTTGTCGTGATTGGTTCACCGGCTCCTCGTGAATATGTCCAAGTGTTTGTGGATCGCTTACTCACAACGCCCCTCTGCAGGTTTGAGATTTGTGGGAAGGAAGTGAACAAAAGTAGGTTTTTGTGGAATCTGTTGTACCACCAAGCCGCTCGCTTTGATTTCTGCAGTTTTAATTCAGTATACAACTATTCTAAGCAGAAAAACAATGTCGTTCATCTGTTGTAACGGGGAAAAAATGGGGTTTGGGGTTCTGCTACAGGCTGCAAATCGCCCTATGAAGGTTATTTCGGTTTGGCCGAATTCAAGATTCGATTCGAGATGTCGTGGGAACGAACACCAAAATTTAAGGAGCATTTGGACAAAAACTCTTGCTCCTGAGTAGAGATTTTATATAATTTTCCCAACTGATGGTATACGGCTTTATCCGTCAATAATCAATTAAACGTTACCGCAAATAATGTAGATAGTTTTCAAGCAACATAGTTCATTGATCTATGCTACTGGACGTCAGCAAAGTCTTTCGAGGGTCTTGATGGAGTGCGATGCCGAGGATCACTGGTTTCATTGGAACTTCCACCAACACCAGTGAGATACAAGATCAGAAAACATGTTTAATCTTCGAAGACGACAACAAATGACTGTTTTGGATGTTTTCAAATGAAAGAACGTCTCCGGTCGTCGACTTTTACGTGTTTCAAAATGACTTATTTGGAAGTTTTTATCCTTGAATTAATCCCTCTCTACTTTAAACGCCACACCAGTTGTTTCTTCTTGAATGTGCAGATCTTGAGCACACCAGCTCACCTGCTACCTGCTCAAACACCATAAAGCTACTCGGCACTGCAAAACTGGAGTAACTCAGCCATACGTTTGAATTGGAAACAGATCCTTAAGAAGAGCAATGATACAGAAAGCTCCATCCTCTAAGTTGACAGGTTTGTTCCTTGGGTGGTTTTTAATGTATGAAACCGTGAAAGTCCGAATTTGTGTTTTTGAGGCTGTCATGTGACCAGCTATCAGCCTTATGGTTGCCAATATTCAGCATTTTTCCCATTATCAATGTCGTTTTTCTTACGTTGTCAGTGCAGCCAGAACTTATTTTGCAGGCGGTGCTAAGCTAAAGCTATCACGGTTTCCTGTGCCCCTTAGCCAGTTGGCTAACGCTACCTGGAGCAGCTCTGTAAAGTCAGATTGACTTTAACAAGCTGCTCAATTTGGGAGATACGTCTCTGTAGCAGAGACCCAATCTGCAAAAAGTGAACAAGAAGCACAGCAATCAATGCAAATCAGGACTTTAGCTGCTTTTACAGTGGCTAAGGCTATGCTAACGGCTAGCGGCTACGTTAGGATGCAGCTACAGATTACCACAGTCTGGAAAATAATGATTAAAAATGTTTTAAGATTTGTGGCAGAACAGCAGGAGACAAACTCAATCGATCAGTAAATGGTTATATATTAGTTATAGTATTCTTTATTAATGATGTAACCTGGTTTCCTGCCTTCACATGCTGCTAATACAAAACATTTCAGATTCATCAGCAGGTGGAGAAGCTCAGGCGTACTGTTGACCTGCTCTTTTCGGCTTTTTATCCGTTCAGTATTCAGCCGTGATCCCAAAAATCTGCCGAACCTCAACAAATGAGGTTTTCATGGCAGATCAGAATCGCTAATTTTCGGATTCATTACCGTTTTGGTCAGGATGTCAAACCGGAGGCAGGTCAAACAATGAAAGGACGAGAAATTGGAGGAAATGGAATAATGCTGACGGAGAAGCAAATCGGGAGACGGATGATTAGACGGGCGTCAGAAGAAGAAGAATGGGGTGAAGGAGAGAATAGATCCAAATCCTTTTTTTTTTTTTCCCGGACGCCACAATGATTGGCCCGTAACCCACATTAACACACATTCAGACCACATCTTTTTATTAATCCCTGACTTAATTTGCTCCTCACACACACACACAGAGGAGGGAATAGATGGAGAGGATGCAGCTGAGGGTTGAACATGACGTGGGAGTCATGAAACCTGCTCCCCTCCGCTCGGAGATGAAAGGTTAAAAAGCACCGACAGATCTTTCCATTTTTAAATGCACCTCTGCGCCCCAGTGTGCAGTTTCCCGGCGTAGTTGTGTGCGCGCAGACGCTGATTCACTCGTGCAGCGAGTGTTTATCTGCGTGCCAAGTGTGTTAGAATGTGGAAACGCTGGCTAATAACAAGATGTTCCTTTGAAAATCGCGGCGCATTCATGCCGGTGTGTTCTTTCAGGCGAGCAGGCGCGGGGTGAAATGTCAACCATTAGAAATAAACAGCCTTGTCATGACAACTCTTGACGGAGAGAACAATACCGGGAGAGAAAGTGCGAGAAGAGAGTGATAGATGTAGCGAGATGAAAATAGAAAAGGATGGAAAGGCGAGGGAGAGAAGAAAAAAAAAGAAAAAGTGAGCGGGAAGATGAAAACACTTCCTCTTCCCTCTGAGTCAGCCTGCCAGTCCCTCCTTCCTTCCACAGCAGCTGAATTCTCTTTTTTTTCTTTATTTTCTCTCTCAATCTGATTGTCTTTTTCACACTGAATCTTTTTTTTTTTCTTTCCTTGACTAACACCACGCAGAACCCTCTCGGTGTCTCGCTCAGCTGTTTAACAATCCACACATCATTAGCGGCTCGCTAGGTTCCCTTTATTTCCTTTGATTTGTGTCTCTGGTCTGCTCATAATGCCGCGCTGATGAGCGGCAGCAGCAGCAGCAGCAGCTAAGATGATTTTGGCTTATTAGTATGTGTGGGATAAATTCGCCCTAAAAGAAAAGGAAAGGAAGAAGATGCGCGTGACATTTCTGCAACTGCTCGGCTCTACTTTATGAATTCGAACAACAAAGAGACGGTTTGTCGCGGTGACGGATGAATCCCAAAGCAGCGAACGACGTAGCACCACCCAGGATGCGTTGCTTGATGCACTAGAAGCCCCGTGGATGCACTCGCTTCTCGGTCGAATCCCTTTTTAAGTATTTATCGCAGCTGGGCGTAGCTTATGTTTAATGAAACTGCACAACTTGACCTTTCCAACGATGCTAGCTGCTTGTCTGTGCAGCCAAGTGTTGGTAGTGAAAAATAACTTCAAATTTAGCCATATTTTAGGGCTCTATACCTATTGCTAGTGTCTGAGGTACTAATGGACTTGTTATTGCAAAGATAGCCTTACATCTGGACGGCTAATGCTACGCAAAGCTCATAGTAGATGCATCTGAGTTAGCAAGCAGCTGATTTGCATTTGTTGCCTGCAAGCAGCTACGCCAAAAACAGCGACAGAACATGAAGTACATGCGTCAGTGTGAGGTAATAAACAGAACCAGGTGGTTGGAAACACCTCGGATCTCCGGTGTTTTTGTGGATGGAGTCTTCACTGCTTTGACCGAACAAGCAGATTGACTAAGAGCCATCTTTCCCAGTTGATGCCGAGCTCCTAAAAGTGTTTTAAAGACGTGCAAAACTTCAGCAAAATCACACAAACATCGTCATCGCGGCCGCCACCTTCGCGCCCGAGGTTTTTTTTTCGGAGACGAAAGCGGCATCGAGACGACGCCGACGGTTTTGTTTGGGAGCAGCAATGTGCAGCGGATCATTCAGAGCTGCTGGCGGAGGACATGCGGTTCAAGGACTCCTCATTGTTCGCGGCTCGACTTTACTTGACTCGCGTCGTGCATCCTGGACATAAAACCTGCTAATGTGTTCTTTGAGCGACATTCTTGAGAAAGAAAACAGCGCGGAGAAGTTCATTCCTTTGCACGGCTCGTGGCCTCGTCACCTCGTCGCACATGTTCCTTCTTCTCGGTTTGAAAGTCGTGTGAGCCGATCGCACATCGAGCTAAACAGCACGACTTCCCCTCAACAATGGTGCCACGTTGTATGGAAAATAGATACAAAGGAATGAACTTGTCTTTCAATGCAATGTTGAAAAAGTCTAAAGAGAAGCAGTGATGATTCTGGCTGTTAAGGGCGACCTCTGCATGCAAGCTACTGTATGGAAATCTGATAAAATAGTGACATTTATTTCTGTTTGGCGCCATATTTTACCCAGTTTCTAAGTCAAACAATGTCCCACTATCCTGGTTCTGATAGTTTTGGATTCCATACAATCTCCTGCACACAATTAGGAAGAGATATTTCTCCTGCCAACATTTTATAGTGAGATACATGTGAATATTTAACAATTTCACAAGACGAAATATTGTTTTCCCTGAAATGAAAAGCTAATATAAAACATCTAAAGATATTAACACATCAAAAGATGGAAGATGTGGATAGCTTGAGCTTTTCTGAAACAAACGAGGTACATCATGTGCGGTTAGCTTCAATAACGACCAAGATATGAGCCTGAGAGTAAAGGTAGCGACGGCAGCGTCGGGTTCGTAGGATTTAAGTGTAATTCGTTAGCTTTATAAAGCCACTAAGCTGGTCTCTAATTAATTTTCTTTTTGCTCACCAGTCCTAGACAGAGTGTGATTTCATAAGATTGACGTGTTGGTCATAATGACACCATAAGGTATCATTTCTTTCCCTCTGTATTGTCATCGAGTGGGAAAAAAAACTTGACATTTTCACAAAGGACATTTTACACCTTGATATTAGCCTGCCTGCTTTTGATTAATCCAGCGACGACCAAAAAAACCCGCAAAATGTTAACGAATATATAGTATTCTTAATGATAAGTGGCTTTTCATGCTAACAGTTTAGCACATGTTGGGTTTAGTAGCTGCAATCTGCTACCATCTAAGTAGGAAAATATAAATAAGAAATACAAACAAAAGTTGTCGTTATCTTAATTAAATGGCCTTTAAATTCATCTAAACTACACGCTACAAAGAATGCAACAGTTCCAGGTGTTCATATGTTTAGAAGGGGGTGTATTTCTGTTAAAGGGAATAAATCTGAGCTCGCAAAGTGTCAAATTAAATTAATATGAAGTGCAAACCATTTGAGGAAACTGACCAATTGACAGTTAAAAAAATAAATAAATAAATAAAGCCCCTCTCCCTTTACTGACATTTTAAGTTCTATCGATTCCCCGACCTTGAAAACATACCTTAAGGAGTCAAATCTCTATCTCGAGCAGCTCCGCGATGAAAGATAAATACAATAATTGCGGAACAGGCAGAAATCCCAGATCCGGATCACCACCAAATTCTAATCGACAGTTCCTCTCCCCAAGGCCAATCTGTTCTCGGGATTTCACGGCAGATATTCTGACAGACAGACTTAACTATCTAACATAATGTTTTGAACCAGCCGGCGTCGCGTCCTCGGCATACAAAGTGGTGTTGATGGGTGAAAGGAGACTGTTTCGTGCCGAAAATGTATGTGCTGCTGATTAATATGTGTAATATATATGTAAAATCCAAAAAAAAAAAAAGAAATACAATTATGCTAATGCCTCCCCACTTTGGAGGAAAGTGTGCAGCGGCTGAACAAAAAAAAGCAGCCGACACCACACCTTATCTCTAATATGACGTGAGTATATCAAGGCCTGTTGTGGCCAATAGATTAATGGAGTGTCATTACCGGTTGTCAGCGCTGTGTCCACCTCACTTAAACTGTTTTTCAATGATGGACCTTCCCTTCAGCCCTGGGAGGCTTTACAAATTGCTCTCAGCCAAAAACAAAAAAAAAAAGAATTACTCACAACTACACACACAGCCCAGCCTGCCTTAGGAATATATTCAGATTCTGCAGGACGGGCCAGGCAGCACCGCCGGTACTGGCTTGTGGTTTTTGGTCGTGCTAGCGCCAAGGATGGCTGCCCTGTCTGTCATCTGGTGGCTTGGGCGGTCCACCGCTTTGAAATGTTTCTACAAAACGAGCAGCGACTGTCAGGAGTCAGGGGGGCGCTATCAACAGTTTTGGACCGCTACTCGGCGTACATTTACGATTTTTCTCCATCGACTTCACACTGGAGCCGAGAAGAAAATATATTCTGGGCCAGTCAGCAGCTGGATGATCCAACCTTCACTTGGAGCATCGTCAGTGGTGATCATAAGGGGGTGTTGGGCTACCGTCAAGAGAAGAAACAGCAGCAGTAAAACATCTGCAGTTTCCAAGGTGTCCATTGCTTTCTCCTGGTTGCGTGCCGAAAAGACTCCCTACGCAGAGTTCTGGTGTTAAAGATTCGGCACGAAAGACCTGAGCTGCATGTTGTCGAGAACACAGCACCATCTTTGCCCCAGATGTGCTGGATTTGGCTTCCTTCTTCCTTCTTCCTCACAGTGAAATTCAAGTTGCTGCTTTGACACAGTTTCAGGACTTTCGGCGCCGATCCTGGACGGTGCTTCGTGTGCTTGCGTAACTGGACTTCCTCTGAGTGCTGCAATCACCGCAGAAGAAGCTCTGTGAATATTATACGGCTGAACAAAGAGACTGCTTTGGTGGTTGTCGTGGCCGTATTTAAATCAGATGATCACAGTCTTGGGTCTTTTGTATTTTATTTTTTATGCTGAATTGCCGTGCGGTTCGGTAGACACGCATGCTTTGCACAGGATGAATTTAATATTTCCTTCCCATGCCGCTAACTCATACGTTAGCGATGTTGTTGTGAGCGTTACATAGTTTTAAAGCACAACTGTGTCTGAATCCAGCCTCACACACACTCTCGGTATTGTTGAATAGTTTTATTGTGTTTCCTTTGTGCCCATACCAGAAGTAAATTTCCTGCTGGGAATATTAAAGTTCATCAATCAATATCTTACCCTTCCGGGCAAGGCAAAGAAAGTTTAAGAGAACGAACTCTGTGAATTATTATGAACATAAACTTGGGTTTTCTGCAGAAGCCTCCAAAATCCTTTTATTGAGCAGGCGAGTGAGCTTTTAAAAACACATTCGATTGCAGTTTCTTGGCAAAGTTGATCATGTTTGTGCTCTCAAGCTGCAGTTCCTTGGATGTCCACTTGAGGCTGCCTCCGATCGCGAGTCGATCCCCATCAGGTCCCACGTTAAAAAGTCCATGATGTGTTCACAACAGCTGTACAAAGGGTGATTTTTCACAGCCAGAAATGTTTGCACGGCTCCACCTCTTTGCTCATTTTTTGCGTTAACTGACTTAGGAATTAGTTTAACACCGCCAAGACGGTGACATCTGGAGCCGACCGCACTGAGCTTCAACAACGCTGTTCAGGAAACCGATGGGTGACGTTACGGAGGCTTCATCCATCTAAACATGCAGTCACCGGGAGTCTCTCACCATCTCTAAAGCAACATCCAGCTAACTTTTAGATAGCCTCTTCAGCTCTACAAAACACTAAAATTGGATTCCAACACGCAGCATTAAAAAGGAAGCTTGGCCATTTCTGTGTTCAGTGTTCTTGCCAGAAAAAAAAGGCAGATTGGCAGAAAAAGTACGGAATCTGTTGGACGATACTTCCCCACAAAAGATGGACAAGCCCACATTCCAGCATAAAGAAGTTTGGCGCCGTGAGCAGGCTTCGAAACAAAACCGAAAAACTTAATCACAAACATCGCTCTTCTAAATTTGGACACCATTGTCCACCTGCTATCCATCAAATATGTCTTTTGTTAAACTGTCCAAACGACAATCCGCTGAAACATGCGAGCGATTAAAGTGTCGCAGAGATTTTCCTTCAAAAAGCGTTTGTGCAGCTCCTATAATCTGGACCTGTTTCGGTGTTGATGACATGTCTTGAAGGGTTCCAGGGTGTTTTGTTTTTTTTTTTTTTCCTTTTCTGGCACACCATTTATTTCCAAGTATGATTAGGTTGGAAAATGCTGCAGCCCTGGAAGGCGAATTCCCTTTTCCCACTGCACACCACCTGGGACGTCAGTCCTGATTGTTCCAAAGTGACATCCAGCACCCAGATTCTGCCATCACTTGTCGGTGCTCACAATAACAGTCTCCCCAGTCCTCCCCTCCCACTCGCCCTCCCATCCTGTCTCTCCATTCTTTTTGTCTATTCAGCTGCCTGTCTGGAGCAGTGACTGGTTCATCCTCATTTGCTCCACTCATATCCCCAGACTTGACATCGCCAAGCAGCCGCCGCCACCTCCTCCACCGTCTCCTCTCCCCCAGTCCTCTGCCGTTGATTGTTTTTGCTGCTCGCTCTTTCTAATTGTTATTGTTGGATTATTGTTCGTTCGCTGGTGTGAGCGTTAATTCTCGCCACGTGCGAGTGGGAACAATCGCCGTCTCGTATGAGTCATTACTCTGTCAAACTGGACGACGCGGAGCTGAAGATTGTTGCCTCATAATCATCGTGTTTAGACCTTTTTTTTTTCAGTCAGTAATCCTGTTTTTTTAATGTCTGTACATGCAAACATGAGCTGCCGCTGGCTGTTGCAGGTTTTAAAGAGTGCAGCCTCAAAAATGACAAATGCTGGCTTAGAAACGGAGCTTCACCTTGGCGACGTTACACTTTCTGTAGCGCCTTTAAAATGTGTTTAGTACAGATGAAGGTAACACCGACAAACAGGAATGTTCTAATCAGGTTTTCAGGCTTCTTTTGCTTAATAGTCAGTATTTGTCGATACCAATGCCATTTTCCGAGATAATGCACACTTTGTATATCATAGATTAACTGTAGTACCTGGTTGCACCACCAGATGGAGCCTCTGGTAGGCAGTTTCGGGAGTTTAGCTAGTAAAGGAGCACCGTGATAAAGACTTCGCGAAGGCTTACTGACCTCAAGCTAGCAAACGAGTGTTAAAATATGCAACGATGAACTCGGATGGTGTTCTTGAATACTTACCAACCAGTTTTGCCACATTACTCACTTTTCCGTGTGACGATAGATATAAACAACAAAACAGGCATAAGATTATGCAGATTTTCCCGTAATCAGCCCTTATCCTGGTCTAAGGATCAGGTTCATGACCCCCTACTGACAAATTATTCTTATCATTTAAGGTCGTTTGTCCATTACAGCAACTCGTGGGCTGCTTTCAGGTGATCCAACCTTCTGTTTGTGTTCAGACCCCAAGAACCCCCTCCTGTAGAACCTCTTTCTGGGCCATTTTTCATGGACGAAAACCACATCTACTCCAGGAAAAGGTACTTGTGAGCTGCCCTGAAAAGCTGCTCAACATGGATTGCTTTTAGTGCCATTTCGATGCCTTTGTTGAGAAGCACTACTTCCCTCTCTTACATCATTATCAACACCCAAACCCCAACCCAACACCATACCAGCTAACTCACCAAACCTCCATTGTTCTACTTCCTGTGTGTTCGTAGAACTGGAGTTACGTCCGGTATTTGTCGTTGTTTTAGCCCACTTGGAGTTAATGTTGCGGTCCAAGCTGTTGGGTCCTACACTGTAAAAATAAATAGAAATGTTGAAAACATTTTAGAGTTTGGTACCAAAAAACATAAGAAATAAGAAATAAAAAAACTGTTACATTCAAAAACGTGAAAATAACAGAAAATTCCTGCAAAATAATGATTTTTTTGCTGATACAATGCGATAAAACTGTAATTTATGGTCGCACTTGTAAAAGAACAAATTACCACTTGTATAAATACAGATTTTTTGATGTGGATAGTTTCTCTTACAGTCAATATTTATACTTTTTTTCTGTGACTTTACCGTATAACATCTGTAATTTTACAAAACATACAAAATCTGTATCCATTAAAGAATGATTGACATTTGTCAGTCCTTAATAAACAGATTTTTTCTTTAAAATAGCAGCAAATATCGACATATTTTATAATACAGTCAAACAATGTGCAATTTCGCAATAAAATATTAGCATTTGTACAAGAAGACATGACTGAAGGTGAAATTATTCACAGTTTTGTCCTATTTTTTGGGGTCTGCGTGTAAATTAATACCTTTAATTGGTGTGATTTTACTAAATATTATCTGTAATTCAACACAACAGGGAAAATCTGCACGATAACAGAACATTTTTTCAGAAATTACAGTTTAAAAACTGTTATTATATTCCATTGTGTTTAACAGCTGAAACAGGAGAGGCTGTTTTCAGCACTATACATCCGGAAAATAATAAAAAAATATGTCATACTTTGAATGTGTGCCAACCAGTAAGTCTTTAAATAGAAGGAGTGGAAACCAAACAGAGCCAATGATTCACAGCTCTACGCATGTACAACAGTTGCATCTCTGGCTTCCCTATCAGCGGGGACCATATAGGCTTTTCCACCCATAGAGCTTCATTGCATCATCCTTAAGGGATGTCATGTTTGTTCGGTCTTATCTGCTTAGACTTTCGAGAGATGTAGTTTTATTCTCGGCGCAGGTCTCCGCATTTAAAGCACCCGAGAGTCAATGGGACGCTGCGAGAGATTTTAAGATGGGCAAGAGGTAATGACAAGGTGATGAACAGCGAAATAAGAGATAGAGGGGAAGGCAAAGGTATGGAAGAGGGGTTCCAGGGGAGATTTTGATTGGCCCGTTCCTCTCCAGGTTTTAATCTGCCTGATCTGTAATTAGTGGCAACTGTGTCACAGTCAGACCTGCTTAGAGAGTCGAGACGAGGCTCGAACACACACGAGGAGGGGAGCGCACGTGGCGGCGCGAAAGGACAACACATGCACCCGCCGCACAAGCGCAGTTTAGACGAACCGAGGAAGCTCGTCGTCTCCTCTGAAGCAGATGAAATATTCCAGAAACCCACTGAGGGACAAACTCCCACGTTATGCTTTCATATCCGCTCGGCTCTTTTCTGTAAACACTCAGAAGCTTTCCTAAAAAAAATCGCCCATCGACATTCGTTGCCCGTGACTCCGCGGCGGATCTCGCGGCGTTCTTGCTAGCCTTGGGCTACGACGATCCTAAGCGGCCCGGACATGTTTGTACGACTGACGCGGGTCATTTCGGCTCCTCATCGCCGATTAAAAACAAAAAAAACGCTGGAGACAAACGACCACGTAATCTCTCCCTCTCCGTCTCCGCAGGGTGTGATTTAATAAGATTGATTCTCACAATAAATGAAGAGGTTCTCGCACCTCTATTTTTACATCCTGCGCTGCCAGTGACAGCTCAGCGCTCCGCCGTCTGTGTCACTTCTCTCCATATGTTTGCATAATGCCTCTGAGTCAAACGAAAGAAGCCGTAAAACAACGCTGCGTACACCTAAAGATGAGGACGATATGAGAGTTGTTGTTTTGTGTGTGTGCTGGAATAACCGATTCCAGCGTTCATCACGGCGGCGCTTTGGCCTGGTTGGTTCGTAATCTCTTTAGCTTGCAAAGCGATGCCCATTTGCGACCCTTCATCACAGGCTGGATGTGTTTATGAGCTCTAATCACTTCAACCACAGAGTGATTTCCCTTCACAAATTGTTTCATTTGAATATTTTACAGAGGCCTGAAGAGGTAAAATGATCCAGTGAAAAAAGATTAGAGAAACAATACAAACAAAAATAATTATGATTTCATAGAACGGAGCAGAAATGAGCTTTTTTTAGTCTCGTTTCTTATCCTGCTAATCATCTCCATCGTCTTTCGGGATGTAAACCGATGGGTTTAGTCTGCTGTGTGCCTCTAAAGCCTTTATTGTCCACCTCAAACCTGTTCTGGGAACGCTGTCCGCCCGAAACCTGGTTTAGAAACAAAACGCTGAGTCCCAAATCAGGTTTAGTCCACTTTGTTTTGTTGGGTTTTCAAATTACCCAGCATTTAGAAAGTATTTGCACGACTAAATCGTATAAAATGACAAAGCAAGACATCCAAACAGCAGTAAAAACAATAAAAGTGGGTGTGCGAGGAGGATATGATGAGAAAAGATAGAAAAAATATAAGAATACAGTCCTTTTAAAGATCAACTACATCAAATAATACAGTCCTCTGACTGTGCTGTGTGTACAAGTTCATGTCCTCATTTCCATCCAGTGACACTAAAACTAAATAATAAAGAGAAATAAAACCTCAACGCTGGCAAATAGGGACTTGATCCAATCTGAGCCATTAAATGTTTAGTATTTGCCAATGTCTGATGCAATTAGAAACTTGACATAAGGAGCATGATGGTGGTTCAGCTGGTAAAGAGGCACCATGACAAAGTCTTCTGTGAGGATTAATGACGTCCAGCCAGAGCTAATGTGTCAAATCAAGGCAGGAATTTATCAAACATTGATAGATAATGCTGCATTTGTTAAGGCGATTCTTCATATTTCTGTCACCTGTGTGACAGCGATGCTGATGAGTTAACATCAGCATGAGACTAGGAAGCAGAGGATCAGCATCTGAGCCCAATTAATCAACCAAAGTAATGAAGACGAGTCGCTTTTTGTTTATTTTAGTCACTGGTAATATGGATGAAGAAACCTCAAATAGTGCACTGAAGGGATCTGAGTGAAAAAATGATCTTCTAGAAACAGCTAAAGAAGATGGACAAGACCACAACATGCGCACATGATTGTCCACTTTAACCCTTTTAACACCCGAGCTCTTCTTTGATATGCATTTTTTAAAATAATAAAATACATAATAATAATAATAATA
>NW_007579138.1:156512-162587 GCF_000690725.1 Stegastes partitus
AGCGATTTAATGCATCAATTTTCTCCAGCTGTAGGAACGAAGGGCAACCTGTTGTGAAAAATGCAAGTTCGTACACGTGATAAGACGTTGTACCACGTCGCAGTGTATCGGGCTGCTGGTGCGTTAGCGACCACAAGCTTTTCTAGCCGAAGCTGGTGTGGAAAATAACCTTTAATGTAAAAAAAATAAATAAAAATTGCCATCAACGTTCTGCTTTCTATCCAGCGTTTGAGCATTTTCCAGTTTTACTTTTAGGAAGAAAAAAAAAAGAAAGAAAAGAAAATGGAAGTTGAGCTCTCACACCGAATTATTTTACATATTTTAAATATGCAAACAGACGAATTAAAAATGTCACACACACACACATACATATACATATATATATATGTATGTAAGGGGTTTTAAAATCAGATCAGCGAGTTTCTGCGGTAAACCATTAACCTCCAAACCGAACCGTTCACAGTCTTCCCAAAGTTCAGGAAACAGACTCTGGCTGTGTTTTACTGAATGTCCTTCCTCTGCACAATCCGTCTTGTACCTTTTGTCACTCGCCGTCTGTCTTTATGGCTTTGCTGCATTACTGCTCGCTGTGTGTGTGTGTGTGTGTTTGTGCCATTTTGTGTCTTTGTGTTTGTCCTGTGGTCTCTCAGCTTGTCGAGTGTGTGTGTGTGTGTGTGTGTGCGACTGGCTGCCGGAGAGTGTGTGTGTGTGTGTCTTCCAGAGTGAAATGTCAGTCTCATTTCGCTGTTATTACTTGAGGGACGAAGAGGAGGGCTTTACTCTGTAATCTCAGCCTCCCTGTGGCCGCCACTCAGCCTCTGATGTACCTGGGAACACACTTGCCGCAGTTACAGGGAGGCTTTTAAACACCTTATTCTCGCGCTGTTCCATTATAACCACAAAACATTTTGTTTTTCTATTTGCATTCCTGCTGCGCGCAGCACCGCGAAACCGCGGGTGAAGGGTGACAAATGGTTCGGTTAAAAGCATCATGAAAAGAGCATTTGATTGACTGATTGTTTGTGATGGATTGGCCTGTGGGGGTATGGATCAGAATAATGAACACCTTCGTGCCGGGGGTGGTTATGCAAAGCGCAACTTCTCGTGGTAAAAAAGACCTTTTGTCGTTCAAAACACTTGACAAGGATTAGCTGCGAGTGAAATCATAGTCGTGGTGCAGGTAGACGCGTCTTCGAATGCTGCAGGATGTATGTATGTTTGCAGGAGTTCTCAGGCTTGTTGTTGGGGTTCTGCTGCTCTGATCGAATCATCCATAGAACAACCAACTAATCACGTACAGATGCTTGGTCAAGACGCCACTTTTTAACACACTGGACTCTTATTTTTTAATCAGATTTCATCGTGCTGGGTTCCCTTCATGGGTCATTTGCTGTTTAGGCTGATAAATGTGATCCGTAGGTGGGATTTTGCTTTATTTTTTGATTTACTTTCATTTTGTTTTTCGATTTAATTTCATTTTCAGTCCTTACTCGGTTAGATTAAGGCGGAAAAACTGCCACCGTGTTTCTCCAACGTTAATTTAGGTGCATTTTGAAGTCTTGCATTAGAAAAGAACTGAATGGAAAATGGCAAAAACAACCTCAGGGGGAGGTGGAAACATCTTTTCTGAGTAAGCTCTTATATAATGAACATTTACGTCATGTGACTCGCCAGCTGTTTTCCCCATTAAGAAAGAATAATTACATTTCATAATGAATTATCTCATAAATGGACAAAGTTTTGCTCGTTTCTTTTTCTTCTGTGAGTTTTTTTTTTTCCAGTGGTTGACGAACCGTTTCCAGCACAAGTCACTTCCCTGTTCATGTTTTTCACCGTTTTACACAATGTTTGACATTCATGTGAGATTAGACAAAACACCAAGTGATGCATAACAATGACATTACTGATTATATCTAAACTAACAGTTTATCAGACTGTCCAGTTAACTAACAGCCGAGCTGATGTCTGATTTCCTTAACCTAGAAATACTGTCTTTGTATGATGTTAATCTAACCACTACTTGGACTTTTCTTTAGCTGCTGGTGAAACCTGATCCATCCTGTTTCCATGTCAGGGATTATATTTAACATTTTTGGTGTCTTTCTGTCATTTATCTGGATAAAAATTGCCTCCGACAAGTTTGCGAGCGCCGCCTTTCTTTAACCTCTACAACCCGCCGGTTGCACTTTGCGTCCAATTTGCATCCCTTTTTTCTCGGTTAAATTACTTTTGAATTGTTTATTGTATTTAGATGTTCTGTATATTAAATGAAAAAGCACGGCTTGACCTTTCTAACGATGCCAGTTGCTCGTCTCTGCCATGAATTGTCTGGGAGAAAAATAATTTAGAAGTTACATCAAGTTTAACTACAGACAGCCACAATATCCGCCACTTTTGTTGTAATTACTCATGAACTGGGCGTGTGCTAATAAAATGGATCATTGCATGGATATTAACATGTTTATGCACCGCTATGTTAATATCATATAAGAAACAGCAGAACTGGAGGTTTGTAATCATGCTAATCGTGTTGTGAAGACCTCTGCCTGCGCAAAAAATACCTCTACAGGGGTTAAAAAGGCAATTCGAGATTCGAAAATACCAAAAAATATTCACGGACGTGTCCATGGTTAACGTGATGTATCCGTGGCACCTGCCTGAACCCCAGAGCTGTTTATTTGCACATAGAAAGGCGGCTCCGTTCGCCAGATCTTCCACAATTGGGCGTTTTGTGCGAAAGTTCACACATGGAACACTTGTGACCGCGAACAGACGGCACGCAGGCAGACCCAGAAAGACCGGCAGCAGATTGGGCCGCATAATTGTGAGTAAAAAAAATCAAGAAAAACAGGCGAGAGGCAGCAGCATGACTAGCTTCGCAGATCAACAAGAATTATCAGATACAAGTCACTTCACAGGCCACTGGAAATGGAGTGAGCGAGCGAGCACGGCTGCAGAGGGAGAGCGATAAGGCCAATGGCATTCATAAGCTCAAAGAATAAGGCCACCAGAATTAAATTTGCAAAAGGACACGCGCAGAAAGACAGCAGATTTTTTTGGGAGGAAAAAAAAAAACGTGTGTTATTTTCAAAGCTGGAGGAAGAGTTCCAGCTGGACTGCTTTAAGGGTAGAAGTGAAGCAGGAAGGCTGGAAGGCGGCGCCGCTCGCAATGGAAGCGCATTTATTGATGAACTCATCAGCTGCGAGGTGAACGGAGGAATTCTGGACGCAAACTTAGAGAAGAAAAAATTATTCATGTGACAACTTTCAGCAAGATAATGATCCAAAGCGCTGCCTGGTGAAAGAACCCGTTGCCTTGGATGAACCTCCAGATCCCACAGAGCACCTATACGATGGCGTAGAGGAAAAAACGCTCTGAACTGGGTGAAGCATGGCTTGTTTTCAAGCCTAAATGTTTTCAGTTAGCTCTTTAGGCTAAAGAATAACATAATAAATACTAAAACATTGTTCCTGTGATCTTTGATGAAGCTGCTTCTTGGTGTGCAAGTACATTTAACTACATATTTAGTGTTTTATGAAGCCTAATAAACTTCCTGTTGCTTTTCTTTAACCCCTAAAGCCTGATGGGTGCCACATTCGTGTCTCTTCTTCTCGGTGGAATTACTTTTGACGTATTTATCGTAGCAAAGTTTTCTATATATTAAATGAAAATGCACAACTTGACCTTTCTAACAATACCAGTTGTTTGTCTCTGTGATAAACTGTCAGTGGGAAAATAGCTTTGAATTTACATCAGATTCAGTCCATTTCTACACCCGTCACTGTTCCTTGAATTCTATATAAACTCATTTTTGCATAAATATGTAAATATCTACATACATTAACATCTATGCAGTCAGTCATTGTGTGGATAGTCACACATTTATGCAAGCATATGCTAATAATGCTAAATGTTGTCAGTTAGCTCTTTAAACTAAAGAATAACATAATAAATACTAAAACACTGTAGCTGTGATCTTTATTGAAGCTACTTCTTGTTGTGCAAATACATTTTACTACATATGTATTGTTTTATGAAGCCTAACAAACTCCTGTTGCTTTTCTTTTACCGTTAAAGCCTGACAGATGCACTTTATGGCCAAATTCTCATCCCTTATTCTCGGTGGAATTACTTTTGATGGATTTGTCGTAGCAAAGTTGTCTATACATTTAATGAAAATGCACAACTTGACCTTTCTAACAATACCAGTTGTTTGTCTGTGTGATAAACTGTCAGTGGGAAAAATAGCTTTGAATTTACATTAAATTAAGTCCATTTCTACACCCGTCACTGTTGTTTGAATTACTCATGAACTAATTTTTGCGTAAATATATTGACATCTACATACATTAACATCTGTGCAATGCAGTCATTGTGTGGATAGTCACACATTTATACAAGTACATGCTAATATTGTATCATAAGAAAGATCAGAACCAACATTTTCCTGGTTCGCCACGTCTGTATATGAACGCTGCATTTCCATTTGGTGCTGAAATCTTTTTTTTTTTTTTTTTTCAATTTTCAGATTGTACACAACACAGGTTTGAAAACATATATCCACTGCCAGCATTTAAAGGTGACATACACATAAAACCATAACGATTTCTTCACAAGAAATGTGTCATTCCTTGATATACAGGCTAAAATAAAAAGTCTGCAAGTATAATCGTAGGAAATAATGGAAGGTCTGGAAAAAAACACAAGGTCCAGCATGCACGGCTAAACTCTATAATAACCAAGATGAGAGTCTAAACATAAAGGTAAACGGCAAAAAGTGGAATTAATTCCTTTTAATTGTGAGCCGCTGTATCTCCTTTCTGTCGGCACCGAAGTTTAAACTTAGCATCACTTTCGTCATTTCAAGTGACAAACCGCTGCAGACTAATACAGCCGTCGCTAATTATCACGTAGCGCTCCAGACTCTCGCTGCATATTCTCAGGCTCATGTGAGCGCACCCAAAAAAAACGGTCAATATATTTTTAGTCTGTGTGTGACGAGGTTGTTGAAAGTGCTCGGCGACGTCGCAGCTGGAAGTTAAGAGTTTGAATGTTGTCCACACCACATGATGCGTTCATGAACCGTCCTCTGATGCTTAATTAACAGCCACGTAGAACAGAGAGGGTCCAGCTGGAAGCCCAGAGTTTGGCACTTCTGCCTGATGGATCACTTAAACGATGAAACGACGAACCGAGACGATGCCGATACTGTAAATCTGTGTTGCTACGGTTCATTAGGTTCTCCAGACAACGAACTCTTTGTCTCTGCTCGAAGCTTTTTGCACCATTTCCAACTTGCGTCTGATGTTAACTCGAGCTGCTGCTGTTGTTTTATTCTCTCTCGCAAAACAACGAGCTCTATAAATAGAATCATTATCGAAGACTGAAATGTTCTGCAGCTACAGGGAGTTTTTTTTTTTCTTCTTCTTCCTGCTGTCCAGTCTTATGTCAAAACCCAACCGCTGGCCTCTCCCACAATGAGCCAGCTGTGCTCTGGCTGTCTGTGAATATGTTAGCATGCCAATGAGCGCCGGCGTCGCTCGGACCTGTTGTGTATGCGCTGTGTAGGAGGGTTAGAGGAAAAAAAACACTCAACCCTCACTTCCCTCCAGCCCAGGGGAGAAGGTGTCTCTTAAAAACAAACATGTGTCTGTTAACTCGCAGCTATGGATGCACGGCGAGGGGTGAGCGGGTCAGCAGTTTCTTCTTTTTTTTTCCTGCAAACTTGAGGAGGTGGAAGGAGGAGGAAGAGGAGGAAGAGGGCGGATGAAATTGAAATCCAAGTCAGTGGATAAAGAAGCGGGACTCTTCATTTCGCCTTGTTGTGCAACCGTGTACATTTCGCCGGGGCCGCCATCGCTCTCCTTCCTCCTCTCCGTCTCTGTCTCCTCCTGCCCCGGAGCGTCCCCGCGATGATTGATACGCACCGAGAGCGAAAGCTAGCTACAGAGACGGAGAAAATCATGCATAAAAGATGAGCGCAGTTTATTGTGTTTTCCTGGGGGCCGAGGAGGGGGGGGCGGGGAAGAAGGGGCCCAAGTTATGGATTTATGCGGCGTGTGATTGGATGAGAG
>NW_007579138.1:163664-166058 GCF_000690725.1 Stegastes partitus
ACTGTATACATGTAGTTAATGAGCTTTTCCACTCGACCATGGATAAAATTAGGCTAAAAACGACGGATAATTGGGAACTTTGTGGTAAATGTTGGGATATTTTGAGGTAAAGCTTGAAAGCATTTCATAGCAGTGATGCTCGTCCTGTCATTTACTGTGAAACTGGAATTAAAAACCGAAAAAGTTCAACAAAAAAGATGCTGTAGCAGAGCAATAAATAATAATTCACTTCCCTGTCATGGTAAAATAATACAAACAAGTTGCTAGCAGAGCAGAAAAGCCCAAACTAAACCCATTTTAAGACTCAGATGTGCTCACAAACTGGGTCTAGGTGTGTTTCTAAAGTTAACCTACAGGCGCTGCATGGCCCTTGTTAAAGCGAAGACTTGGAAATATCAGTTAAAATCGATAAACGGAGTAATTTTAAAGCTGACATTTTAGAAAAAGACGACTCTGCCTCGGCGGCGGTGGTACGACGGCGACGTAAAGGCCTGACGGAGCGGTGGGAGCTGCACTTTAACCAACTCACCGCTGCTCGTTGTCAGCTTCACGTCTTCATCACGCGTCATTTGAGGACAAATGGACTTTGTGACCTTATTAAGAACTCTTTCCTTGGTCCTTCGTATGATTAAATATCACAAATTCTCCAGGTTCCAGCTCGCCTCCTCTGCAGATGTCTCATTTCAGACGAGTGTTGGTCATTGTGATGGACTTTAGAGTCATTTTAGGATCAGTTTGTTGGTGAAAGTCCAGAGCGGTGGATTCTCAGCGGTCCTGGAAGCTTCAGTAAAAAGTTTTTTAAAGATGTTCTGCCTTCGTCCAAGAGGTTTCTTGAGTTCGTCAGCTGAAGAACGACCTCGTCACCCAAACATGACATCCAGACGTTCCTTCCCTTTGAGGGGAAACGAACTTTTTTCTCTTTCAAATGTCACAAATATGTTTATTTTTATTTTATTTGCTTTTAGTGTTTTTCCATTTGCACCAACCGATCCTGTATCAGACTGGATGGGACTCGCCAACGTGGAAACCCAGAACACATCTAGTGAAGGAGTCACAGTTTAACCCAAACCAAGCAATCATGCTGCCTAAACTTAACCAAGCTTCTACCAAGAGTCAACCAGAACGGGACATTTTCCAAACAAAACAAGTTAAAATGAAGCCCGAGTCCAAGAATACTGGTTCCATTTGGGATGCGAACCCGACTTATCCCACCGTCCTGCCTCCTTGTACAGACTTCTGTCTCTGGGAAATGGGAAACCTTTCTTATTGAGCCACAGTTTTACATTTTTAGGAGGAAGCATGTTGGTTTCAAAACAGAAAAACAGCTTCTTAAACCAATGAGAATGCATTTAGCTGTGTGGGAACACATCAGCTCGTTGAGGTGTTTCACCGTGCAGACTGTATCTTCTCAACACCGTTTTTGAGATGTGCCACACTTACTTTTTTGCATAAATGGGTTTTGTTTTGGTCTTAATTTGTTTTTATTCTTGGCTCCAATTGGAAAACCACCGAAATTCCTCCACCAGAGCCGACCAGAGTTGTGTTTTTAGTGCTGTTTGTTCGTCCATCAGCACAATCACACGACAACGAACGGCTCAAATTTAACAAAAATTGGTGGAAGAACCCNCCGGACCCGTGGGACAGATGTTGGGGAGGGAAAAAAAAAAAAAGGTGCTCCAGAGCGATGAACTTGTGTTTGACAGGTGTGGATCGCCGGGGTTGACAAGTGGCGGGGAAGTGGCCGGAGGGAAGGTCGGTTCCGGCGCCGGCGGGATTTACTCGCCGCGATGGAAGTTGACATCATAATTACATTATAATAGGCCGGCTTCCACCAAATGGACTGGGTCGTCTCCGCCGCCACACAAAAAAAAAAAAGAAGGAACGTCACCTCGTCGGGTTACGCTGATTAATTGGTTTGCTGATACGTCGGGTCACCACTTATTTAAAAACTGGATATTGGCCGAGCGTGATGGATGCGACGCCGTTTGTTTGATGACAGTGTTTAATTGATCAATTTCTATGGGAAGCCATTAAACTGGAATCGTTCTAATGAGACGTTTTGATTGGATTCCACACAAGTGCGCTTGAATATATTTTCCTCCGATCACGGGAGAGTTTAAGTGTCCTATTACACTGTATACGTGTTGGTTAATGAGCTTTCCCTTCTTGGCCTTGAAGGAAATCGGACTGAAAAACGCCGGATAATTGGGAACTTTGGAGTGAATGTTGGGATATTGTCAGATAAAGGTTCAAAGCATTTGACGGCAGTGATGCTAATCCTGTCATTTACTGTCATCTGCATTAAATATAACAAAATTCAACAAGAAAATGGTCCAAAAATAATAAAAAGACACTCTGGTTGCTTCCATATTGTGGTAGAATTAAAGAAACTAC
>NW_007579138.1:166521-167568 GCF_000690725.1 Stegastes partitus
CGGCGTTAAAACGCTGTTTGACGCCTCGAGTGCATCGAATTCAGAACAGAACTTGTCCTCTTGTAACCTTTGAGGAGATCAGAACCAGACCGGCAGAAACAGAACCAGCTGCAGACTAAGTGGGTTTGTTGGCCTCTCTGGGTTCTTGGAGTTGCTTTGACTTTTTCAAGTTTTCCGTCCACGTTTTCTTGTTGGTTCAGACCAATGTAGTCGTGTTAAAGTCAAAGTATTTACATCAGTAGAAAGTATTCTTGTCTTACATTTATTTGCCTTTATTTTGAAAGAGAAATGATTGTATATTAATACATTTTTTAAAGCTTTTATTTTCTGATTATTTTCCTATTTTTAAAAAAAATTGTAGCTAACTAGTGGAATCACACAAACAAGTATTAATTTACATTTGACTTTCAACTGTATTTATATATATTTTCTAATTCCAACAATAACCTGTTATTTTACAGATTTTTTCTGTTTTGTTAAATTGCAAATCATGATGTAAAATCCCAGAAAAAATAAAACAAAATTAATTTATTTGTTGTATTAATTTATTAAAATGATTCTTATCGTTAATTTACATCTTTTACCAAATAATTTTTAAACTGTTATTTTATAGATTTTTCCTGTTTTGTTAAATTGCAGATAATGACCAGTGAAATCTTAGAGAGAGAGAAAAAAAACTATGTTTACATTTACTTACTAACTTTTACAACATTTGACCATAACATTTTTGGTATTTTTCTTAATAAATTTTTACTGTATTTGAAGAAAAGAAAATATTTTTGATCTATTTATAGTTATTTGAAAGAAGAAGATTTGAAAAATAGAAAAACGTTTTTAAACTATTATTTTTGTCTTATTTTCTTGAAACTGTAATTTTTAAAATCATTTCTTGGTATTTTACAGACTTTTTTCAGTTCTGTTAAATTACAGATAATAGGTATTAAAACATAATAATTTATAATGTCCAGATTTTAAAAAATTCTGTATTTTTTTCAAATAGTAACGTTCACTTTTACAACATTTTTAAAATTGTACTTAATTTTATTA
>NW_007579138.1:169804-173957 GCF_000690725.1 Stegastes partitus
GCTACGTTTAGGCACCAAAACGACCTGGTTAGGTTTCGGAAAACGGCACAATTTGGATTAAAATTTAAGCTTTTCCTGACATATTTGATGCTTTTCCTGCATTTATTTTTTTTTTGTCGAGTCCCGTCGCATGTGATGTATGATTCGCAGGAAGATAAACAAACAGAATTTTCAAAATAAGAGGCTTTAGATGTGATTTTAGGTCACAAATTTAAACAGCAGATTTTTGAGTGTTTGTTGTCGTTTAATCCAACATGAGAATTAATGTATTGTTTTGTGATTTAAGTGGACATCTTAAAAAATAGGAAAAGTTTGTGAAATAATTCTTGTTCCAAATAGCCCCAAACATCCGTACCTGTAATCCTTTATTGCTGATTTAAATATAGTGAAAATGACATCACGTTATGGTCCAACATGTTTAAAAAAATCCAATGATATGTGATTAAAAATGCAGTTTAATCGTATAAAAATGTCCTTTTTTTTAATAGACATTACTGCGTTATTCTTCCTGCGTCCGTTTGCGTGAATCTCCGTAAGTTTTCCGTCCTGATTGCGGGCCGGTTCGCCGCGACTCGCTGATCCTTAATCACGTCCGTCTCTGAGGGCGGCCGGCATCGACCGGCGGCCGCGGAGCAGGAGTGAATCTCCCTTATCGATCCGCTTTGATTACTTTGTTTCATCTCCTTGTAGCTCGACTAATTGGCCTATTCTTCGTCGAGCAGATTGACTTTTATGCCTGATATTACGGAGCTGTATTTATTCCCTGGAGGGGAAAAACAAATTAAAGGCAGAGGTTTTTTTTTTTCTTCTTTCACGCTGATATAATTCAACCCTTTTTTTTTTTCTTCTTTCTTATACAAGACGCTCATAAATTGAGAGAAGAAATCATTATTTTCTCATAAACGTGATGATATTGCTCTCATCGGGCGGGCTGTGATGTAAAAGCACTTTACGAGACGGGCCATCCATCCCGCCGCGTCACGTGACGGCGGCGGCGGCTCCCGATTGGCCGGCCGGCGTTAGGCGGTAATGCCATTTCATTAAACGGAGACACGCCGACGTCCTCCATCAGCATCCTGCTCGTCTGCTGCTCCGCCGGGGGAGAGTTAAAGATGAAAAGTGACCTGACGTTCGCTCTTCCTGCTCGCCTCCGAGGGACGAGGCGTCTCCGTAAACACCCGTCCATCCGTCCGTCCGGCAAACGGAGATGCATCGACGCCGGCGTGTCCCCTTTAGCCCCGAGGCCGCCATCGACCGCAGGTTTCGTCCAACTGGAGTGATTACAGCGTTTAGCTGAGATTCGCTCGGCTCCGCGGGAGGGGAGGCCGCGGGTTCGGTTCCCCCGGGACGGGTTTGTGAGCGTCGCCGGGCGCTGCTTCATTAGACGCCGAGGAGGAGTCCAGGGGAGGCGGTTCTGGTCGGAGTGGGTTTATTTCTGCTCTGCTTTAGGTGGACAACGAGGAGATGGATTAGCATCAAAGGTCAGAGGGAAGCAGGTGGTGGAGCTCCATTAAGGGCAGGAGGTGATGCTGCGAGCTGTTGCATTCACGGACTCTCGGCAAAATCGGAGAACCGAGGTGTTGATTTAATGGTTGGAAAAAGTAGAAATGGTCACAATCGCCTTTTATTTAACATCTAACAGGTTTTTCATCTTAAATCATCAGGTTGCTTCTGCTCGACCGTCTCTGATTTGCTTTAATCTTCTTTTTTTTTAAATCATAAACTACATAAATTTTATTTATCTCAAACTACATATTTAAAAAATTACAGAATAAGCAAAGCATCTATAATACAGAAGCATTATTGTATTTTACTCAATAAAAGAGAAAAAAAGCAGAAAATAAACTGATATAAACATAATAATGCACATGTGTATGTAAATAAAGTGGCGTTTGAGCTTCATGTGGCGAATGCTTTGCAGGATTTTTAGTTTTTTATTTATTTATTTTTTAATTTCCCATCATAAAGTTGTTTGGATGTAAATAAATCAGCAACTATTAAAGATAAAACCCTGAATTTTTCACAGTTTTTTCTCGTCATACCATTGATTCAGAATCTGCAATGTTGACCCAATCGTCTCAGATTGTTGTTAAAGTGAAATATGATGATGAACAAAACATTGAACCTGCTGTGAAAAGTTCTGTCTTTGAGATTATTGAAAGAAAAAAAGATAATACAGAAGTAAAGCGGTGATATTTTCTGCCCCAAATGCAGCTGAATTTCACAATAATACATAATAAACCATATAGAACGCTTCTAGTATGAAATAAATGGTCACAAAAAAAGTTCTTTTTGTTGAACTTTTCATAACCGACTTGAACCACAAAAACTAAATCATTCGTAGATAATCCGTCAAAAATCCAGCTCAGCACTTTAAATCTTACTTATCCAGGAGAATATTTGACATATCGAGCTAAAAATCCACCAATATATTGATAAATATCCATATTTTGTGCTGTAAAGAAATCAAGAAATCAGAGCTCACTGATACGTAGCCTGTTCGTTGAGGTTTCTTGATGGAAATTTGGCCCTCAGAGGTTTGCAAATATTATTTTATTTTTTTCTACAACATGTGAGCATAAAATTACCCTTTTTTGCTCTATTAAAATCAGCAAAATTATTATTTTTTTTTTTTTACATATTTGCTTTTATTTCCACCATTTCTACAGCTGTTGAACATTACCGTATTTCACCATTTTATTATATTTTTTTTTCAGTTTTTGCAGGATTTTTTTGGCATCGTTGCTGCCAGATTTTGGTTATTTCTGGGATTTTTTAAAATTCCAACACAGACACACACTGCTGGTTGTGCATCACTTCAGTCCAGCTCTGATTGATCATAAATCATCTTTTGCACCTTCTTTTTTTTTTACTCTCCAACTCTTTCCATTCTGCTCTAAAAGCTGCAAAAATGGACTCCAGATGAAGTAATAATCCAAAGCATGCAGCATGTTGGGACGGACTCTGTATGATTAGTAGGACGTGTCGACCCGGCCCGGTCCATCGTCTTCCTGCTCCGTCCGTTGACTCTGGAGCCTGAAGCAGCCGTGAAGCTGCCGGCGACCGGAGAAGCTGCTGCAGCATCTGGAGAACCGAGTGTCCTGCAGGAACAGATGTGCAGCATGACGATCAAACACATCCGGTTCTTTTACACGCTGCTGCGCCGCGAACAAGACGAACGGCCCGACGTGTTGTTGTGAGCTGGACGGGTCCGACGCTGACGGCTCGTCAGGCTGCTGACAGAACCGTCAATCTGTCGGACGGACGCAGGAGGAGGAGGAACACCTGTGGTACCAGAACACGTCCCACATGTTTATTTACTGCAGGCTTCAGGATGTAACTCTGGAAGCTTCGTGCGGTTTGTTAGAGAGGATTTGTTCTTTATTATAAACGTAGAACAGACATCCCGTCCATGTCCATGTATGTGCAGCACTGGGCAGCGTTTACGGTAAATGACACGTCCTATAAAATAAAGACGAGTTACCATCCGGCCACCAGAGCGGCGGATCGTAGCCGGAGTTCTGATAACGCTGGTAAATACTGATGAACTTAATTCTGGAGCCGCTGGTTTTTACGGTGCCTGTTCTTACAACTCGCCGGTTTGACGTGAGCCTGGAGGAACCGTTGCTCTTTGCTGCCCGGTTCTGCTTCGTCATGGTTTCAGATTTTTTCCCGCCTTTTTTTTTTTTCCTGGATGACACGTGAGCGAGCGCGGGCCTGGAGGTGTCATGTTTAGTTCTGCTCCCGGTAATGGAGAGCTCCTCTTTTCATTACCCCGCCTCCAAACGGGCCGCGGCCGCCACGGCAACCCGCGGCCGCCACGGCAACATGTGATCAATTTGAATGTGATTAACACGAGGCTGCTTTGAGGCGCGGCCCTCGTTCTCCCCAAACCGCCGTAATTGAATCGGGGAGGAGGGAAAAGCCTGGTCAAGCAAACAAAGGGGATTATTAACACCGTCGATGACATCGTGTTTACGGAGCAATTTGCCGCCGTGATGATGCGAGAATGAATAAACGGGAATCGAGGACATGGAGGAGTCCAGTTCGTCTTTTAGGCGACTCCGGCGTTAAAACGCTGTTTGACGCCTCGAGTGCATCGAATTCAGAACAGAACTTGTCCTCTTGTAACCTTTGAGGAGATCAGAACCAG
>NW_007579138.1:175399-176334 GCF_000690725.1 Stegastes partitus
TTACTTTATGTAAATAAGTAAAATGTGTAATTAAATTACAGAAATTTGTGATTATTAATATTTTTTTAAATCACAAAAATATTAATGAGTGATTTATTCTTTTACAATGTTTGACTGTAAAATTACACCTTTTTTGTCCTGTTAAATTTTTTAAACAGATATTTGATGATATTTTCACGATTTATACAGACTTCAAACATTAGAGTATTTCAGCATTTTTACCATATTTTTTAAAAAATATTTAATCTTCTATTAATATTTTAATATTTTTTACATTTTGGGAGGTTATTTTTCCAACATCTTTTCTGACAAATTCTTACATTATTTAATAGATTTTTTAAAATATATATAAACTACTTTAACTGCTCATTTTATCTGCATTTTATTCTCAATATTGTCAAAGTCAGAATCTGGCTGCTGATTAATGTTCTTTATGGTCCCAGAGGGAGATCTTCTACATTTTCCTCTCGGAGACAATAAAAGCCTCGAAGTACGAGAGGCGGCTGCTTGTTTGCTGTCGTCTCTGGCTTCCTGCTTTTATTTTATTTATTTTCTCCTCCTCCTCCATGTGTGCTTGTTGATTTAGCTCGCTTTAGTAGTGTTGCGGATGGCAGCTTTAGTCTATTTTCTGTGAGAATAAAAAAGACGAAGAAGGAGGAAAAAAAAAAAAAAAGAGAGAGAAAAATCCGAGCCCATCTGTAATTTGTCTTGATTAAGCAGGGTCTCCATCTGCGAGCACCGATCTCTTGTTGGTGTCTTTTCCCATTTGCAATATATTTCATTCCAGCAGCCTCCCCACCACCACCACCACCACCACCGCCGCCTCCCTGTCCACTTAACACCCCCCACCTCCTTCTCCAAGCTAAAGATTAACAGATTAGAAGTAACATGATTGCCTGCTTCCTCTTTTTCTTTTGTGCCTGCTGCCTTTTTTT
>NW_007579138.1:178262-182088 GCF_000690725.1 Stegastes partitus
ACTTTGCATGTAAAGTGCCCTAAATAGACTTACGTTCTTCAGTCCCAGCCCAACAGATTACCCAGCATTCCAACAAATCATGCCAACATCGGATAATTCTCAACTCTTATGTTTATTAATTTGCCATACACACAGTTTTCCTTCATTTGAACCACGCTGTGCTTGAGAATGTTGCCGCTAGATGTAGGGTTTTGTGGAATCATCTAATTTCCACGGTCCTCTAGGGTTGGTACAGCACCTTAATGGGTCCGAACTCAACGTTGACCGATTCATGTTTTCTGTTTTTTAAACTGACATCCAGTAAAATTAGTTGATTTCAAAACATTCTGTGTTGGCTCCAGTGCAGCAGCTTTCCTCTGTTTGTAGTTTTTAGAAGTTTAATCAATAACCTTAAACCAGCATCTTCAAAACTTTGGTTCCAGAACAGTCTCGATGCTTCAGATGCCAAAATGTGTCATTTGTCCGTACCCACCAAAATAACTTTTTTTTGAAAAACTGACTCATTTAACTTGTTTTCTTTAAAAGATTTGTTAAGTAAAGTTAAGGGTGTCGGTACAGAAAGTACACAAGCTGAGATCTTTGCTGTTGATGTTAAAACCCTGAGATTTAATGACCACTGCTGTACTTTGTTCTGGTGTGGACCTCCTCAGACAGGTTTTTTGTAGGCGGATTAAAAATAAAATGCTGTCCTGGTCTATTGTTCAGCTAAAAAAACAAAAAGCATCTTGGTGCAGTGCTCTTAAATAATGGTAGGTGATTGTATTATGTGAAGGGATGTTTGAAGTGATGCGTTTAGCCGTTTATTCTCGGTTGTACCCGGTCGGATCGCAGCAGGGAGGCTAATAGCGTCTACCGAGGTGTCTTTGTTGATTCTGAACCAGGGCGATAAAATGATATTGTTCAGCAGAAGGTTAATAGTTTCCGTTAAATGCATTTTATTTGTCCATGTTAGCACAAAAAAACGAACGTAGGTTGCATAAATAAACCCAAACGTGCTCCTTTCCTGACTCATAAACAGCCTATTATATATCCAGATAATGATGATAGTGGAACCTCTTCATTCTCGACGAAAAAAACGCATTTTTGTTCTTGCAGCAGTACTTGATGCTACCACTAGGGGTCGCCAAAGTGAGAAAATTTAAAAAGTCATGCTCTAACATGATGAAAACATGTTTAAGTTGGTGATTCCTTGTTTCCTAAACTGTTCAGGTCAAAACTTTCTTGTCCGTATTGTCACCCCACCTGAACGTGAAGCAGGTTTTTCATTTTAAAATATTCCAAAAATGTCAGAAAACGCCACAAAAACCTCGTCTCGCTATGCAAAGCGTGACAGCCGGGGGTCCTATAGGTTACAGCGAAGCGCCGCTCGCTCTGACACGGGGGCTGTTTGTTCGTTCTTCAAACCCCTCCTCTACCCCCGCCACTACTTCTGGGCATCCTGACCTCACTGTTACCTAGCGAACCAGCTGGCTATGATTATGTAGCATGAGACTTTGGCAGCGGCGGCCGAGGAGCCATCTGGAGAAGCCGGAGGTTTTTCCCAGCGGGCTGGTCAAACCTGCGGGCCAGCAGCGGTGACGGGCCAGCGGAGCCGACGCTCAGAAACCAAAAGACGGTGGTGTGATGTCGTGTTGTGGTCCCGCTGTGTTAGAAAGAAGGCATGAGCAGAAAGAGAATACACTGAGGAGGGCCTGGGTCTGTGGGATGGTAGTTTCAGATTAAATTATGTATGTCACCTGTACACAATAATAATTAAAAAATGGCCAAAAGATGTTTTTATTTTCCCAAATTTTAAGGGTTTTTAGTTTCATTTTGGCATTTTCTGTCTTATTTCTGACATTTTGGAATATTTTAAGATGATAAACCAGTTTAAATTAAGTGCGATGGCGTTACAGACGTACGTTTTGACTGAACTACACAACANACACACACACACATATATATATTTATATACCAGCTCACATTCATTAGGATTCCATGTATAGTGTGAGCAGACCTATTTCTGCAGCCCTATCACACACTTCAGCAATGCGTAACCAATAACTGGAAAAAAAAAAAAAAACCCTGCATGACTGAGAAGATGAGAGGAGATAGAGGCAGATGAAGTGCAGCAGATGAAGAGAAAGGAGAGGTGAAGTCGAGAGCCGGGGAGAGGAACGGAAAGCCGGAGTGGCGAAGCAAGGGATGGAGGATCCAGCAAGCTGGGTGGCATTAGTAGGGAAAGCCTCTCCACTCCGGCTAGATAAGAGATGGCCCTGGCCAATGATGTGGAATGGTTCTGATTGGCTGAGCCTGATCCCCCCCCTCCCCGTCCTCGGCCCCGGGCGGACTGAACCGAGTTCTTCTGCCGGAGCCCGGGGCAGCACCGTAACGCTGTCGGATATTTCATACTTGGCTCCTACAACCGTGACCGCCGCAGGGTGCTGCCGCTTTGACCCCCGAGACCTGCGACGGTAGCCGCCGAAATGGCACCGAGCTGGTTCCGTACCATTAAAACCCCATGCCTGCTTGGGACTACACTATGGGTGCACATGTTTTCAAAACCCCCTCGGCTACAGGAAATAGCAAGAACCTCTAAGCTATCAAGCTACCACGCTTGTGCAGAAAGGCAGCCTTGCTTTTCCCGTCACTACTTTGAGGGGACATCATTGCTGTATCCCGGGTTTAGCACCGTCTGTTAACCCTATTCAGGACTTTTGGGGTCTTTTGGACTCCAGGCCATGTGGTTTAGGTTGGCGGTCCCCAACCTTTTTTGCACTACGGGCCAGTTTTAAGCAAGAAGATTTTCTACAGATCGGCCATTGCGCACATAACTAAAAATAAGAGTTTAAAAGTTTCATAAATTAATAAAATTACTTACTAAATATGTGTTTGCTTTTTCTTCTGTCACAGCATCGAGTCGTTCCAACTTTCCAAAAAAGCTCTCTTGAGACATTTGGGTTTTTTTATATACATTTTGGCAGCGATTGGGCTGACGTTTTTAATGCAGTGGTCCCTAACCACCAGGCCGCGGACCGGTACCAGGCCGTGGGTCATTTGATACCGGGCCACACAGACAGAATAAAAATGTTTTATTGGTTTATTTTGTTTCCGGCAGAGTCTGCAGGGTGTTTTTCTTTTGAAAAATGACGAGCTCGTCTTCCTGTAACTTCCAACTGTGCTTGTTTCCTGCACTTGACTAGTTTACATGCCCGGCCGTTAATTTCTAACCGCTGCCAAAATGAATAAAAAAGCAAACTTTTCTGGAGAGCTTCTTTAAAAAGAGGATGAGATGCTGAGATGAAAGAAATAATAAATACTTATTGAGAAATAAAAAGCAATTTGATTCATTTCTGACACTTTTTTAATAGAAAAAACAATGATTATTTGTTATATGCTGTGGTGCATAAAAGGTTGGAGTCTGCTGGTTTAACGGCCGAGCATAGAAACTCATGGTCAATTGCGGGAAACAAGCACAGACGGAAGTGACGGCAAGACGAGCGAGTCATTTTTCAAAATAAAACACCCTGCAGAGTGTGCTGCAGATTAAACATTAAAACATTTTTATTCTTTCTGTGCAGCCCGGTACCGGTCCACGGGCCAGTGGTTGGGGACCACTGGTTTAGGTGACAGGTATTGGTTTTATTTATTTTTGAAGATTTATATGTTTTTAATATAAAAAGAGGGACACTTGTTATGTATTTGAAACCAAAACTACATCAACTTATCAGAAGATGTATTTACCATCGTGTAAGAGTCTATAATGAATACCAACAAATATTTAGCACACATTCTTTCTTGGGGTCCAATGGACCTTCTACGTATGGTCCTGAACAGGGTTAAAACC
>NW_007579138.1:183448-199008 GCF_000690725.1 Stegastes partitus
GCAGTACTTGATGCTACCACTAGGGGTCGCCAAAGTGAGAAAATTTAAAGAGTCATGCTCTAACATGATGAAAACATGTTTAAGTTGGTGATTCCTTGTTTCCTAAACTGTTCAGGTCAAAACTTTCTTGTCCGTATTGTCACCCCACCTGAACGTGAAGCAGGTTTTTCATTTTAAAATATTCCAAAAATGTCAGAAAACGCCACAAAAACCTCGTCTCGCTATGCAAAGCGTGACAGCCGGGGGTCCTATAGGTTACAGCGAAGCGCCGCTCGCTCTGACACGGGGGCTGTTTGTTCGTTCTTCAAACCCCTCCTCTACCCCCGCCACTACTTCTGGGCATCCTGACCTCACTGTTACCTAGCGAACCAGCTGGCTATGATTATGTAGCATGAGACTTTGGCAGCGGCGGCCGAGGAGCCATCTGGAGAAGCCGGAGGTTTTTCCCAGCGGGCTGGTCAAACCTGCGGGCCAGCAGCGGTGACGGGCCAGCGGAGCCGACGCTCAGAAACCAAAAGACGGTGGTGTGATGTCGTGTTGTGGTCCCGCTGTGTTAGAAAGAAGGCATGAGCAGAAAGAGAATACACTGAGGAGGGCCTGGGTCTGTGGGATGGTAGTTTCAGATTAAATTATGTATGTCACCTGTACACAATAATAATTAAAAAATGGCCAAAAGATGTTTTTATTTTCCCAAATTTTAAGGGTTTTTAGTTTCATTTTGGCATTTTCTGTCTTATTTCTGACATTTTGGAATATTTTAAGATGATAAACCAGTTTAAATTAAGTGCGATGGCGTTACAGACGTACGTTTTGACTGAACTACACAACAAATGATAATATGAAGAACAACACATGCTGCATCTTTAACCGCTTTTTAATTTCCTGCACATTTGCACAGAACAAGCATTAAGTCAGTGCTTCACTTGAATTTACCGGCATTGCTAAGAGCAAACTGTTTCTGACATGCTGTCATGCAGGTTATCCATCCAAACATCACAACATTTTTTTGATTTTAAATATAAATACATTTCAATTTTCCCCAATTTTTTAGGGCTTTTATTTTTTGTTGTCATGCTTCGCGTAGTGAAATGACTTAAATGTCATTTTCTGTATTGTTTCTGGCATTTTGCAATATTTTAAGATGAAAAAACACCTGTCCAGGTGAACCTACCTTCAATCTGAGTCAGCTGGGATAGACTCCAGCCCCCCATGACCCTAGTGAGGATGAAGGTGTAGAGATGATGGATGGATGGAAGACTGCAGTTTATTCGTATTTAATACTGCAGGTTCCACCATGACCAAGACTTCTGTGGTGGTTTATGGGTTCTGAACCAGAGTCCAGTTGGACAGTAGACTCATAAACAAGTGAGTAATGTGACTAAACCACTTTGATATTTGCAAAAGAAATAACATCCACTGTACTTCAACCATTAATCAGGTGATGATAATTAATGCTGCGGACTAAATATTCATCAGAAGAGTGAAACCTCGATGGATCATCTGCATGTAAAAAGCACTTCGCCGTCTTGTCACCGCTCGACAGGTCTTTGCTCCGTTGGTCAAAAACATCTCTTTAATTGCATATCAGCGTTTCCCCGTCAGTCAAAAACCAGCCAACACCTGCCCCGGCGACGCAGCCTGTTATTTACCCCCAGACTCTGTTCATTACACGATGAACCGGGTGCAGCTTTAATGACAGTCGCCAACAATGCAACACGTAGTTAAAACATTTAGAAAAAAACGTGACAGAAGATGCAGCTGAAGTGGATCGGCGCCGGTTTGGGAGTAACAGCACGTAACGAGCCGCTAAGTGACTTTACTTGAAGTGTTAATTAGATTTGATTATTTTAGATAAAACTTAAATGATGCTTGAAGGGAGACGGGGTCACAGCGGCGGCGGCAGCAGGGAAATCGACACAGTGGGTAGGAGTGAAAGTACGGTATTTAGCGAGAATGCAGGCAATTAATAACGGAGCATAATGAGAGCGATGCAACAGGACCGTGGTGATCTGCAGCGGGTCAACGCAGTGGATGTGATTACCCAGAGGTGTGAGGAGCGGCCTTTTATTCCGGCGGTAATCTTTTGTGTCGCACAGTTTGATCCTATCTTTATCTATGATTTGCCATATGGCGCCATGCCGGCGCTCTCCTCTATCCACTGTCCACACACTCCGACTGCTTACGCCTGAACCCGGGCGGAAAGCTTATAGCTGCGAGGTCAAACCTAAAGTCCAAGCCTCAAAGGCCCGAACGGACAGCGCCGCAGATTACTGTCTGGCCGAGCTGACCGCGGACAAAAGGAAGCGGACTGTCGCCGGGTCCCTTCTTCTTCTTTTTTTTTTTTGAAGGTTTGAACATCGAGACTCGACCAGTTTTTTTTTTTGAAGTCGGGTCTTATCGTGGCGAGCTGCACAGATGAGACGCTCTGTATCCTCACTTTTATCAGATCAGACGGTGACAGGAGGAGCGTTAGCGGGGAGGCGATTCAGCCGCTTGGAAAACCTGCTGGAGGACATGAAAAAAAAGCTCCCCGAGAGACGAGGACGGCTCGGCTCGCTCCTCGTCCTCCGCTCGTCTTCCAGAAACCGAGGCGCAATTATTTAATACGTAGGCATCTGTTACATGTTGGGGTGTGACGACGCACGGCTGGATGCAAACATCTTAAATTGGACAACGAGGGGAGAATCAGCAGTTTGCTTCCTTTGTGTGTTGATTCTGAAGGACGACGCCTTTGCAATAGGTGCAAAAAGCAATATTTAACGCTGGCAACGCCGTGAAAATATCCTTAAAATATTCCTTTTTCTGTTTTGCATCACAACACGTGTGCTTTAGCTGCACAACACTGTTGATTGATGTGAACCAGATATGTCTCAGTGAGTGAGGAGCTCCGTTTTGACTGATGCAATCTATTTGAAGCGGCGAGTACTTGATTTTTTTATTTTTATTTTTTATTTTTGTAAATGTTGCACAGCTCTGAGTTTGACCTTTTTAAACTTTGTGTTGCGGTGCTGACAGGTTGCGTAACAATCCAGAGCGCCGTGTGCGCGGCATTAGCATTACACCGTGACCTCCGGTAACGTGTAATGGCGGAGGTCATCCGTGATCTTAAGCCTGTCTGTGATTTGTACGGTCAGAGTTTCACTGCACATTTGTTTTCTCTGCTCTTTTTTCTTTGACGCTATCCTGAGAATTATAGAAGCTGCAATTATCAATCAAAGTGAAGACATCAAATCGGGTGCAAATTGAGGAGGCTCATGCTGCGTCTAGGCATGATTAGCCATTGTTATTATAAATATATCAGCTGATAAAACAGAAAACAAAGAACATGCATGTCAGGAAATGTATTATACATCAGCTGTAGTACCTGGTTGTTCCACCAGATGGAGTCTCCCACTGTTTAATACCGTAGTGACACAAGGACGAGGCACAGGGAGTTCATGTTGGCGAGCAGCAAGCATTAGCGCTAGTTAGCTTGTAAAGCGCCGCCATGACAAAGACTTCAGTGATGCTTCATGACCTCTGACCTCCGTGTGACGAATGCAAAAGCTGCTTTTGTGGCAGGTATCATGTGTTTAGGGAATAAACAGCAGTATGAGCATGGGATAAATATCCAGTTTTGCATTATAAATCAATTGATTATTAAGTAATAATGCCGCATTTGTAGCTAGCAACAGGCGCCAACAAAGACAAAGACTTCCGTCACAGTTAATGCCAGCCGGCTATTGAGCCTTTTAGTGTTTACTGAGGTGGAAGACTGCATGGTATGGGTTTAATACCAAGAAGACGGGTTCTTGGTTGAAGGGCAGCTCCGTGTTTGCAAGCAGGAGCCACCATGATGAAGACTTCTGTGGCGGTTCATGGGTCCAGCATCAGTTTACAAAATGAACCAAACCTAATAGGACTGAGCCGCTTTTGCAGCCAATGTTGTGCCACCGTGGCTAAAATTAGCTGCGTTAGCATATGGAACGACGTCTGCTGACTCATTTCAGCAACTAATCAATTATTACGCCAACTACGGGTCGAGGAAATCGTTTTAAATTTGTACCAGTAGCTGCTGCCCAGCGTTGAGATCCATTTACAGGAAGCTTGATTTCATGTGAAGAGCAACACCTCGAAGGATGTCCGGATGGATGAGTCACATGGCAGCAAGCGACGGACATTTTAGTGTCTTGAACAGGCTCAGCAGGTATTTTCTCAGACTTCTCGTATCACGTGCAAAACTAAATTACATTATAAGGTAATAGGGCTTCAAACCAGAGCCTTTAATGATCTTTAACATCGTCCCGTGTGTCGTTATCACCTGTACGACCACAAACGAGCGTCCACGCGTGTTCCCTGCATCCTTTGTTTTTCATGTGTGTTCCGAGCTGCTCGTGGGTGGCTTTTTTTTTTTTTCCCTGACTCGGCTCCAAATAGCTGCACTTCCTCTCCGACGTAACCGCAGCCTTCAGCCGGAGCTTACGCCGGGAAGGCGAAGGTTATTGGCTACATTGTTCAGTGGATGAGGAGGGATCAACCTAGACAGAGAGAGAGAGAGATTTACCTTCAGGTGAGAAATTAATTGAGCCTGTAGATTTTTCTTTTCTTTTAGTGTGTGTGTGTGTTGCAGCGCGATACTTACTTTGAGCTGATGTTCTCGCTCCCCGCCCCGCGTAACTTCTTTTTCAAACACCCCCTAAGAACATTTTAGCAGCAGTTTGCGGAGCACATTGAATAGAGAGGCATTAGGTCTGAGGAGTCAGGCTTTATATATATGAGCCTGTCTGCTGCAGTCAGGGCCTGTTTTCCCTCAGTGGAGCTGATGACTCCATAACCACATCCACGAGGCGAGGCGATGTCAAAAAACCAGGAAATCACAAGTAGCACTTAAATTATCCTGTTTCATTTTTGAACTGAGGGAAGTAAAAAAAAAAAAAAAAAAAAATCTTCATGATGTGTGTGTGTGTGTTTTCATGTGGGGCAAGGTTTCCATAGAGACTAGGCCGGCTAATCCGACGAGCTGTGGAAGACGGAGAGAGCAGGTCTGAAGTGCTCAGCATTACGGCGGCTTCTAAAAGCTCCCTGCCTCTCGGCGCCTTAGTCTTCATTACCTCCACATCCCCTTTTGATTGGCTGCGTTTATCCTGAGTACCCCGGGTTTGGGAGGGAACCGTAACCCCGTACACCCCCCGCTGCCGCCGCCGCCGCCGCCGCCGCCACCAACAACACACACACACACACACACACACACCGCCGGCATCGTTCAAGTTGTCATAGCAACCCCCGGAAGGCAAGAATTTGGACTCATGAGCTGGATATTGTATCATGCTCCGTACCTGGTAGTTTGGAGACAATGCGCCGTTCTCCTCCGGCCCCCGTCGGGCGCCACAAATTGTGGAAAAACGCACAAAAGAGTGATTACAGTGTACGGTTTGTGGGTGTTAAAATGATATAAAAAATAAAAAAAGAAGAGAGAGAGAGATTTTGCACGCCCTTGGATGTGCTAAGTGGCAAGATAATTTGGCTTTCTGTTGGGTTTGGATAGTGCTGGTTTGTGCAACACTTTGGCACGCATTCAGTCATCCTGTGATGGAAATAGAAAATTAGCTTGGGGTCTTAAGCCCCTCTGCTCGTGCCATGCAGTGCCCAGCGTGCTCACATTGCTTATCTGGAGTCAACTCGGATGCTCCAGTGGAGTTTAGGAGGTTGGCTAAATGCTGGCAAGGCCGCCCAGCCTTCCCATGATGCTCTGGTGGTGCAGCAGACAGAACATTAAGATTCTTCTACTTGCTGGAGTAGAAACACGACGGCATCAAATCCTTCGTTGCGTTCACTGCGTTTAGGCCTGACTTAAAGCTGCAGGTTTGCTGGCGGTGGAACGAGCCGTAAACAACAAAATGTCGGTAAACAAGCAACAGCAGCGTTTATCTGGAGCTGATGAATGCTTTTTATGCTCTGGTTTGGTTTCCACCAACTCCAAATTGAAATATCAGACTTTCTGAATCACCTGCTAGTTGCTACCTTCGCCTACTGTTTGGTGCAAGGAGCGCACATTAGCCTATCAGAAGCTTTAATAATAAACAACTGATGAGAGAAATGAAACCATCCGGTCCAGTCAAGATTCAGGTCGTAAAACTAAAACAAAAAAAATAATAAGCTGAAAAGTGCAATAAAAAAAGCCCCATGAGGCTGAGTGGCAAATTTAAGAAAATGATTGATCACCGCAAGGACCTCCTTTCAGGATATTCCCAGTCATCTGATCTACTGTTGATTTAACACATCCAGAACCAACAGTCACTGGGCCAAAGTCCAGTTCTAGTGAGTTTTAACTGGTCACCATTGAGATCCATACAGCCGCTTAAAGGGACAACGATGGATCAACTTATCGATTAGTTGTCAACTAATAAATCAGCTGTCAAATATTCCAACAATCGATTCGTCAGGTTGAGTCATTTTTAGTGCAATCAGACTAAAGTTTAGACTGACTGTGAATATGTTCTGGTTTATTTTCTCTGTGACAGTAAACCGAACAGAAACTAAACAAGACATTTGAGGGAAACTCTGAGCCACATTTTTCTACTGTGCAGCTTTGAAGCTGCCTCGTGGAGATTCTGACCAATGGATGCAGCCTCCTGGTCTGAAAAGTTAAGAAAACTTACAAGAACCTGCATTCTTTCCAACAGCCAGCAGGGGGCGACTCAGCTGCCAACAGTTGTATAGAATGTTATAAGAAAAATGACCGTATTCTCATTTGATTTTCTACCTGAGCAAACACGTTCATAAGGAGTTTATGGTCTCAATCGCTAGTTTTAAGTCTTCTTTAATACAGCATGATGTTCGTTTAGAAGATTACGGTCCAGTTTAGTGTGAAATGGGCCCTAGAGCGGGATATGTTCAAGGGCAGGCCTTTGAGTTTTCAGTCAGATCTCTGGGTCGTCCTCAGACGAGCCCTCCATCGTTGCTTCCAGTCGTCCCGGTTCTCCATACATCTGGCCGGTTCGTTGGTACTTTGAGCTCCTGCATCCTTCTTGAGTATGTCCACGTATGTTAGTGGGACGTCCTGGTGACTGTTCCCACGGCACCAGTTTGCTGGCTGGCAGCTCTCGATGCCTTTGACAGTGTCCTGCTAGCCTCATTCTCCTTACAACGATCTTCTCGCTCACCCTTCCCTCATACAGGATCCTGTTGGTTGTGCTGTTGCTGAGGTTAAGCTCTGCCCACAACATCCTGGTGTAGCACCCGCCTAGAGACTTCTGTAGGGTTGGCTTCAAGGTCCAGCATTCACTGCCACAGAGGAGAACAGACTCTGCTGTTGTGTAGAAGAAGGAGGTTGGTGTTCCATACACTGGTCATGCCGTTCAGGGCCTCCATGCTGGTGCCTTCCTCACTTTTAGATCTTGCTCGGTTGAGGTGACCCATGAGTCCAGGTACTGGAAGTCCTCAACTTCTTTGAGCACAGTACCTCCTGCTGTTGTCAGAGGTTGATGTTCTGGTGGAACGTTGCAGGTGATGACCTCAGTTTTCTTGGCATTTAGCCGAAGGCCAAACTCTAGCTCTACTCTGTTCGGTAGTTCTTGTTCTTGTTCCACGTTGTCTGAGAGCAGGCTGATGCTGTCCACATAGTCAAGGTCTGGGAGGACTACTGCGGGGTGTGGTCTTGACTTTCTTGGTGTTTAACCGTCGCTCTTTCTCACATCTAATTTACAAAGTGCACAAACCAAACTTCAAAAAGGCAGTCAGCAAACTAAAATCCATGTTTTATTTACAGTCTATGAGTGCGAGCAGTTGTTACTTATATCTGATGTACAAGATGGTGCACATGTATGATACCGTAGCAGCCAAGCAAGTGAAACTAGTTTGTACTTGTAGTTTAGTCTGTGCAACATGTGAAGTTCATATTTTTTGTATGTGCAATTTTAATCTTAGTAACTAGAGCTGTAAAATGAATGCACCTCAAATGTACGTCAGCACATCTGAACAACTAAACAGAATCAGCAGATTAAACCTGAGGACGGCCGCTCTTTGGTCTTTGTACGTTTAATCCACAAAAAAAAAATGTTAATGTGAGCCGAGCAGCTATTTGAACAGTTGTACAATTACCTGAGTTCTGCAGCATTCTTAGTCTCTCGCAAATGTTACTACATATTTGTTTTACGCATAAATCACCATTCGTATGCATACAGACGGGGGAGGGGGGAGGAAAAAAAATGCAAACACACCTGCAGGATTTCAACGTAAACAAACACGCCGTCACGTATTAGTATTCTTCAGAGAACTTCCTCTCGCCGCCGAAAGTGGAGAAAGCTGCAGCACAGCTCGTGTTTGTCTAGAAAAGCGACATCAGTTAAGATTATGCCATTTTAATGTGAACATGGTAATCAGAGCATCGCCACAAAAATTGATATCTGGCTTGATATCCCACTGACTCAATTATATCCGTTGAACAAAATCCTATCATTTTCAAAATATTACATCTTCTAGGGTGTTTTAAATCCCATGCAGCAAGAAACATTTTTCTTTCATTTAGACATTAGAAGAAAAAAAAATAACTGCGATGCCACAATATGGCAGCGGGATGAAGTATTGTGTTAAATTATTACCCCCAGATTGAGACGCGCTGCTTCTCTCCTTGCACATGAGTTTGCAGTGCGGGGTGTTACACTTTGATGTTTTGTGGCAGATGCAGCCATGTTGTCAGTTTTCACCCAGTGGCCAACTGCACCACTATAAAACCTGACAGAAAACATAAACGTCTGCAAGGAAGTCACATTCACATGAACCTGAGCAGCCCACGAGGTCGCTTGGAGTTTGTTTTGGTGCAAACTTTTAGGGGACGGTTTGCTATTTTTAAAGCTATGAAGCCAAGACTGTCTGGACAATCAGACTAAAGGGCTTTTTATCTCCAAAAACACCTGGAACTTTGAGATTTTAGCTTCAGTAAACCTCAAAAGCCAACCAAAACCTCTGTTTGCATTGTTTTGCTGCTACGTTTGTGTGCAGAGGAGGACTTAAATGCACATTTGCTGTGCTTCCTTGGAACAGAATTGTGCTGCACGAGTGTTACCTTCAAACCATCCTTAAGAGACCCTTTCGGACGATTAAAACCTTTCCATACTTCTAAAAACTGCAGCAGAAGGGGCTCTGCATTGGATTGTATAAATACCGGGAGTCAATTAAAGGTCTCTGATCGTGTTCAAGGATGTCGTTGGCACAGAGAAATAAAGGTTGTCCCCTAAAATACAGGAAACTAGAGCACCTTTTAAGACTTCTTTTCTTTTTCATAGGTCTTGTTTTTGGGTGAAGGTTCTCTTTTTAAGGGTCTTTTTTTTTTTTATGAAGCACAAGAGCAACCTTGAGTGATGAGTGCAGTAGTTGGTCCAGACGTAAGTGCGTGTTGATTGGTCAAACACGTAAACACGCAACGCCAGCGACTGTTATTTTAAAAAAAAAACAAAATAAATAAAACCTTGTGAAGTAGTTTTACTGTACAAACCAGCTGTTCCATCACGTCAGCATCCCAGTTGGTGGTGCAAATGTAGTTTATAGGTAGTTGTTACAAGCAGAAAAAGTGAAACCAAGTAAACCTGCATTCCGCCTTTTGTCCACCAGGGGGCGACTCTTCTGGTTGCTAAGTCCATGAGACAAAGATGCTGCTTCTCACTGGATTTGTAACCTCAGTAAACATTTCCTGAGCGAGTTTGTGGAGTCAACTGCTCGTTTAAAGTCTCCTTTAAAACAGCTTGATGTTCATTTAGTCAATTTTGGACTCGTTTTGAGTAAAATAGACGATTAAAGTTGGGTATTCTTAGGAGGAGGCATCCGGGTCGATTGTCCTCAAATTCGGCGTCACATCTGCTCGTCACGCGAGGTTTAAAAAAAACAAATAGACAAGATGCAGACAGTCAAATTCCAAACTCGAGGCTTCAAAGTGTGAATCCATAAACTGATGGTTGACTTCTTAGTGGGTACATCCGTCTTTTTTTTAATCCTATTTGTGATGTTTAACGTCAGAAACTCCCCAAAAAAACTGTTTGTTCTGAAAGCACCTTATGCATAACAAATGATTTCTACTGTGTTTTACATAGAAATGACGAATCTGCCTCCTTACATTCAAAGCCAGTGGCGCACACGAAGCCTTGCAACCCTTAACCTACATGTGCAACACAAACTGCCCCGGAGTCAGCACGGGCACCAGCTTAAAATATAAAGTCAGTGATTCCTCCCCCCCGTTCGAAAATCTGTACTTCAAAGTACACACATGCTCGTACGCCGGCCTCCCCTGACAAGAGGAAATGCATTGGTCACCATTATTTCGTTCCCAAAAGGCTCGGCTTTCATCTTGACTCAGCATCCTCTCTTTATTTCTCTTTTCTTTCTCTCTAATACGCACATGCAAAATCACCGACTGAAAGCTTTTCATCTTGTTCTTTCACACCTTCTTCTATTCTCATTTTAGACTCACCCTGACCCACATACTTTTTTATTCCACTCCAAATTCCTCCGCGCTCACCTCCTTTTTTTTTTTTTTTTTGTCAGCTTCACTTCAACCTTTAGCTTTTTTTTTTTCTTCCTCAGCCTCCGTCTCTGTTACTTCACCGTTGTACTTTAACCACTTTAGGCTTCTGGAGGTTTCTGTTTTCTTTTGTTTGGATATATTGACGCAGACGTTCCACACCTTTAAAGTTTTACTATTTCAGTTTTTTTTTTATTTTTCTTATTGTGAAAACGGGGCTCTAAAAGTCTGACACTGACATGCTTCAGAGAAGCGACAGCAATAATAATAAACAGGGTTGATCCGAGCGTAGACGTGGTTATAAGCTTTTCTTTCCGACAAACCCAGAACATTTCTCTAAAAGAAAACACTTGAGCTGAAGTTAGAAATCGACCGTATTACAATACGTTATTGTTAACTGTGACGCTCGAGAGAAAGTGTAAAGACGAAACGCATGTGAGGTTAAAAAGAAGTAAAAGAAGAAATCGCGTCAGGACCAATCTGAGAGCATTTAAGCTCACAGAGTTCACGCTGCGATTGTTTGTTTGGATGCTGTTGGGTTGGAACCTTTTCATTGGACATTACAGTACTGTCTTCTAGAAGAACAGCTGCATTCATTTGGCATCTTGTCACGAACCAGCATTTTAAAGGACATGTTCGTCTTCGAAGCCATGAGCTTTGATTTAAAGGGATGGTTCAGAGATGCAAACTCAAGTGTTTCAGCTAGACTTTGGTTGAAATAGTCCAACAAGGGGTTGGGGCGTTATAGTAAAGTTTTCGGAACCAGAGATCGCCAATTTATATACAAAGACATCCAACAGTGTTTGAAAGAGTTTCCATACACTGGTTCAGTCGTGGTGGTTCGTCACAATATTAACAACGGACACCACATATGGATGGTCTGTTGTTGCACTGCTTACGATGAGTAAAATGTTGTTGCACCCTCTCCTCGTCTCTCCATGAACGCTCTGAATCAACAGTTGCACAGGAGAAGGACCGCCGTGGAGCTTCTCTGCAGAACAGAATCGACCCACTCGTCCATGAACACTCTGTGTGTCCACTGCATTCAAGTTAATTCAGATGAATTAGTCCATCTGTTCTGAACACATTGCTGTCAACATGTGAGATCCCTCCCGTTGGACAAGTTATTATAAGCATGTAAGGTGATGTGTTTCTGGTTTTAGGCTTTAAGTGTCGTAACTCTTCTAAGAGACACTGTTGAGGTGTTGCATGAACTGAACCTTTACTTCCTCTTTTCAGGCAGTTAACATGGTTCACAACATTTGGATAGCTTTAGTACTCTAAGTGTACACAACTTCAAAGATAAGAAAATGAAGACCATGTCCACCTTTCACAAACCTGATGGTAGGAGACCAATCTATTGGAAAACAGTGCATCTGTATTAACTGCCACTTTCTATTAGCACACCATCATTATTTACCAAGTTGAATCTTCATAAAGGCAATAAAAAAACCTTAAATTTACCAAATAAAATGACTAAAAAAAAAAAACACAAGAAAATAACTGGCAATAAACTCACGATAGTCGATTTATTTGCCCAATCGCCCAACCATAATTCGTGTTTTATCTCTTTATCTTGCCGTTGTAGTGTTTTATGTCCATGTATAGTCCCTACAAGAGGTGCTTACCCGGTTATGAAATCACGTATTTTATATTTTTAACTGATTTCAACAGTCATTTCATATTTTTAATTATAAACTGACTGTTTAAATCAGTTTTCACTCCAACATAAAAGTTTTTTTTTGTAAATTCTTGCAGAAAAAGGCGAATTTAAACGTTGATTTGATTGTAAAAAGCAATAAAAGGTGGAAATGTCCTACTTTATAGCCGACTTTTTAGCGGCAATGTCGTATTGAATGCTGATTTTCTGACATAAACACACAAAAACGCCTTACAGTAAAACCATGGTACAGAAATTGAATTGCGAAGCGTGAACCATGCTGCGATGGCGTAAACAGAGGTGTAACCGTGACTATATCACGTAATAATGTTAATCTGGTTTGTTTGTGCCAACAAACGAGCAGGAAGAGACCCGAGTCGATTCATAGATTCAGAACAATCAACAATCAGAGCGAAACGCCTCCTTTGCATGTATATATTTTTTCCTTTTCATAGTGAACTGCTCCCCAGTGTGTCAGCCTGACCCCCGCCGTACATTTTCATAATGTGGATCGGAGGCTCTAATTAGGCTAAGGTCAGCCTGCTAAGGTGCTAATCGCTCCCTATCAGCTGCACCATCGCAAATGATGGAGAACAGCCATGAAATGCTATTTGTGGCCTGAGCAGCTATTAGCCGTGCCGGTTAGCAAATGAAACCTCCTCGTGGTCCTTTAATTCTCCGAGGAGATGATTCCCGGTTACCGAGACCAGAAGAGAGGTGGCGGAAGGCGGAGGGAGGGGGGGGCAGAAAAGATTATAACCCCGGCTAAATTGCGCCCGCACATCTGTAAGCGTGATATCATGCGCGCACGCTTTTGTGTCCCGGCGCCGGCATTAACGCCAACCCGAAGCCTCGCGTTTTAATTGGTGACTGCGGCGCTGTCTTTCCGGTGCTCACAATGCCGGCTATAAATCCATAATGGAGGGAAAGACAATGGCACATGAGGTAATTTCTGTCCAACCACACCCACCCGGGCTCTAATTGCGCCGCAAGGCATGTAAAGGAAAATCAGCGGCTGTGCGAGGCTGGACTGTCAAACCCTGGGAACACTGTGGCTCTGACAACTTTAATTGGTAGTTGTCGTGTATATCCCTGTCTTCATTAGCAAGCCCGAGACTACCTGCTTCTCCTCCCACACATGTGCTCGCACACAAGCACAGCTATTGGTGAAAAGGTCATTAGATGTGCTCGGTTTAATAGCAGATTGTCATCCGCAACCGCCGCTGTTCCGCGGACACTTACATAAAAAGCCACCTCCGGCTATTTTCATTCACTTAATTCAAATTTGCGAAGACCCTCTCTTATGCATTATAGGTGAGCTATGGTTTTTTGAAATAAGTAATTACACTGGAACAACCTGACAGGGGGCCTTTTTTTCTTCTTCTTATTGTTATTATTCGTCTGCCTCCGGAAAATGGAAAGAATATCGCCGAACAGCTTGAAAGACACGAGTGTTGCTTTAGGTTTCTCTCTTCTTTTTTTTTTTTTTTTAAAATCGAAAATCTTCCTTGCTGTGAGCAAACCTTTCTCCAACTCCGATTCAAGACAAGTTGTGCTTCCTTATCATGCAGCAATCATTCATGCAAGCTGCTCGCCAGCTCGAATAAACTGACAGCCAACGGAACCGCAGCGGCGGCGGCGCTGTCCAAAAGGCGGTTCTGGTTTCAGAAGTCAGGAGCGCTAAGAAAGCATCCGGTTGGGTTTTTTTTTTTTCTCGAGCAGAGCAGAAGAAACGGGATAAAAGCAGATACCGTTCTCTGCATAATGTACCGCAGCACCGCTATTAAATCAGAATTAAATCACATATAGACGACCTGAGGAGCAGCGAACGATGTGTGCACAAATATAAGACGTAAAACCCGAACAAATGTTGTGAATTCAATAAATTTAGAATACTTAAGAGCAGGACAAACATTCAAACAACTTGTCAGATCAAAATAAGAGAAACCAAAACCCAGCTCCAGTTCTTGAGATTTTTCTTCAAAGCGTCAACGGAAGAGGAACACTTGATTAAAAACTCAGCAACGCAAAGACGTGATCTGTGGATGCTGAGAGACCTGGAGGAACGTATGGAGAACATGCACGTCTTTAGAAATGAATAAAATAAACACCTCAAATCGATTTTATGTTCAACAGATCAGCTGCTGGTTCAGGTTTACGGACAAACTCTGGATTCTTGCAGGAACTTGCGAGTTGCTTTTGGCACCAATGTCAAGAAACTGACACATTTTATTGCCATTTTATATTTTTAATTAATTTTCAAGACAACAAATAAATCTGTTTTCACTTTGACATGAACAAACCATTTTTTTGTAAATTTTTCTCCACAAAATCCAAATTATTTTGACCCTAATTTAATATTAAAACAGCCATAAAAGGGGGAAGCTTCCAAGCTGCTATATATTGGTGCCAAAAACTGAGATTTCAGAGAACTTCTGCAGGTCCGTCCAGAATCCGCAAAGATGAAGACGTGTCGATCAGCGAGTCCTGTAAGCAGCGTCTGGGTTGAAGGCAGCCACTCTAGGTGGCCAGAGAGAGGCTATGCATTATTGAGGAAGGGCTTAGGGGGGGGTAAGAGTGGATTAGTCTGATATTAACCTCTAGAGGAAGAGAGAAAGGGAAGAGGATGACATGATGAGGATCACCCCTGGCCATTTAAACTGCTTTAATTAAATCCTGGATGGAGAGGCCACCGCTCGCAGAAAGGAGGAGAGGAAGGAGGAGAAGAAAGGGATGAAAATGAGGAAAGGTGGAGACTGATTGGAAAGAATGGGGAAATAGGCGAGGAAAGAAAAGACGAGAGGAGGAGTGTGCGCACGCCGGCGTGTGCTCGCTTGCAAAACTCCCACTGTGATGAGGCAGACTAATGAGTTAGCCTTTTGCCATGCTGGTCACATGTGTGTGTGGCTGACAGCGACCGGGGCGAGCTGATAAATCAGCAGCAGAAATGAGATTTATAAAAACCTGATCTCCATCTCAACCTCCTGCCTCGCTCCCCGGCCACCCTGTCACCTTGCTATCTTCATCTGCAGGACTCGGAGGGGCCGGCGGGGCCGAGGCCGCCCCGCCGCACGCCGAGCCGGGAAAACCTGGTTTATCTGCAAGAACGGGGCGAAGCGTTTCGTATACGTGGCCGAGCTGATTACTAATTAAGCGAGCCGGAGGAAATAGCCGCCGCCGACGGATTCTGATTTTTAATTGGGCAACATTAAAGGTTTCCTGAATTATTTATGGTCGCCATCATCCTCAAATTGATTTTTCCCGTTTATTTATTTGCGGGAAAATCTCCACAACCTATCGACGGTTTGTGGGGGAAAGTTAAAGGAAAGCATGTTCAGGAATGTTTCAGGATGTCGTGTTGTCGATACACTGAGACGTAGAGGAACCTCAAGGAACCAAGATCAAGAA
>NW_007579139.1:0-47669 GCF_000690725.1 Stegastes partitus
TACACTATTTTCAGTATATACTACAGCCTGAGTTGGGATGGACTGATACCTCCTTTTGATTTCCGATACCGGTACTGATCCTTCAACTTTGAGTATCTGCCGATACCGATACCATCTCTCCTGCTGAACTTCTTTGAAAATACCTTATTTGCATGGATACATTTGTTTAAGATGACTTCATCAAAAGCCTCATACTATTAAAGCATAGACTTTGCTATTGTAAGAAAGGAAAAAATCGGCAAAAGCATGTCTCAAAGTGAAACTGTAGCTGCTTTATTTGAGCTGCAATTAGACTACAGTGTGCAGTCAGTGCCATTCAGATATTTAGAACAGATCAAAATGACACAGCAACATTTAGCTGCAATTTTAATGTTCAATTACCAGAACTTGGTATTAAATAATAGTACCAGAGCCAATGGAGTGTCTCAGACAGTCAACCCGGTACGCACAAGTTCCACCCCTGTAGATTCGACCAGTCGGGTTGCAGACACTCTCTGACGCTGTAAACTTGTAGCCAATGAGCAGACGAACACGTGGACATGTCGGAAGGCAGGATTGTGTGTGTGTGGCGGTATCGGATCGGCCAGTTACCACTGTGAAGTAAATCATCCGATACCGTAATTTCGTCCAGTATCGTCCCGATACCGATACCCAGTATCGGATCGGCGCATCTCTAGTTTTTGTTTCTTTTTTTGCTTTGTGGATATTTCTGTTTGATTGAACAAAGCAGAGAGGGAGCAGAGGATAGTCAACAAAGAGTGGGAAACTGTCATCTGGATTCAAATAAGATCAAGGTTATTGGTCACTGTGCCACTTTGAAACTCAACTGTCATCTGTGTTTAATTTCAGGGAGTGTATCCCTGAAAGCTCGCTGGTAAATACAAATGAGATGTTGTCAAACGTCAAGCTCTGTTTGTATCCCTCCCTCCCTCTGGATGGTGAGGTGTGCATTTCAGGGACACACAGTGACCTAGAAACACAGAGCCATCCCCTTATTCATGGTAAGTGAAGGGACTGTATTCACGCTCAAACGGAGGCCGGGTCTCCCTCTTCTTGCAGGGTTTTTACTGTCCCTTTCAAGTGTAGTGAAACAAAATGACCTGGAACAAACAGTCAACAATGAGGTCTTTAATAAGAGCTGTTCTGGGGCCTGCCCACAAGTGGTTTATCGTTTCACTGTAGTTCCACAGAAATCTTTTAACAACTGGGACACCAAAAGTACAGCTCTCGTTTTAAATCACCCGGGGTCATATTTGCTGAAACGTACACCTGAAAATGCAAGAATGCAAATGTATTTTAATACAATTTACAGAGATATTAATCTTAAAATACAGTTCATTTTTTATGTTTAATTAAAACTTTGCTGGCCATGTTGTTGCTTAAATTTGTAACTGGATCTTTATGTGTTATTTTGTAGGATGTGTGCGGATCAACCAGTCCTGCGGTGAAGAAAAGCCAGGTTGTGTTACTGTTTCACCTGACTTGATATTGTGCCAGTTGATTCTATCAGCAGGGATCAGAGAATGTAGCCTGTCTGCCAAATTATAACTTTGCCAACGCCTCAAATCAAAAATGCCCTAAGTATGTTTGGGTCAGCATGAGAGGAAAAGAGCCAGGTTGGGTCTGGGGACAAAGAGCAGCGCTTTGTTACCTTTAAAAAGTGAATGATGCGTTGTTTGGTGTGCCGGTGCACAACTTGAAGTCTCACTGATTCCAGCATTTGTTTAGATCCTTCAGGACCGTTGTTCGAGCATGACTTAACATATTCAAAGCATTTTGGAAAACAGGTTTATATACGTTCCTGCTGAGACGATGAAATGTGTAGCTTGCTTGGCTTTCTCAAATCCACCTACCAGCAAAGCTCGCTAATTAACACGTTATTTTTCTTTTGTTATTGCTAATTCGTTCAAAAACCCAAGTGTAAAAACAACAACTGTTCTGAGCAGTTGCCAAGATACCAGCAGAGGTTCCTGGGAGCAATGGCCAAGAAACATTACATTTTTACATTTGGGATTTTGTATGGAATGAACAATAATTAACACATTATATATTGTTTGCTTATTCAGTATAAAACCCCCATAGCTGTACGTATGGATTAGCATTAAACAAATGAGATATATGGCGTTAATTAGCGAGCATTAGAGACGCTGGTAAGTGGATTTTGCTACCATTTGACAGAGCCATGCTAGCTGTTTAATGCTGTCTCAAGCATTAGTGTCGAGCTGTAACTTTATGTAAAATGTTCAGATATGAGAGATCTTGGATGCTGAACTCGCTGCTGTTCAGTGTTCTTCATACTGTATGATATTTGCTATTTGCAAAGAAATGAACCTGAAAGATCTCCAGTCAGCTGATTTAGAAAAAGTCTCCCTTTACAAAAGCTACAACTCTTTGTCTGATACATTCTGTTTGGGCTCTAAAACAGCTTGTTAAAAGATCCTACAAGATAGTTACACAGTGATCAGAAACAAATGATAGAGCAAACAAGCAGCATGTGTCAACAGGAGCTCCAGGTCCAATGGTAATGTGTGTGTGTGTTCAATCAGGGCACATGGAGGTCAAATCTTTGTCTTGGCCATCATATAGACACAGCAGAGGCCCAGACTATGTCAAATGTACGGCACCAGACTTTATTGTGCCACAAATATCCACTAGTTTCTTTGCTCTCTGCTCTCAGTCTACAATCTTGAGCTTGTAAGCCCAAGATAATTTTTATCACTTCAGAATGTTTGCATACAAGTTTTACAGCTGCCAGGTGAGGAGGTTTTCGGATTCTCCTGCCATAAATCCATCCTAACCTTAGAAGTATCACTTATTGCTAGGTGTGGGGGAGATTTAATGCTGTTGCCAACAATATGCAAGAAGAAATTCAGTGAAATGACTTTCAGTGCCATCCGCTGATGTATGTCTATTGCGTTTTGTGATATTTATATACTTTGCCCTTGACAGAGCAACATACACATGCGCTAGTCGAGGGGCTTAACCTTTCCACTGCTCTATGACATTTCACAATGTGATTTATGAAACACACCGTGATGGATGCATCCTGTCTCCAAGTCATTATCGTTGCGTGAAGTTTCATCTCTCTCAGAGGCAGGGTCAGTTCCACCCTCCACCCACACATCTTGCCTCATCTACCTGCTGTTACTAATGTCCGCATTGATTTACATACATATGGAACTATATGCCACGAGAGAGTGACTGATGAAGGGGCAATTATCAGTGATGATGTCAGGTTGGAGCAGAAGAAAAACTTTCATCAATATCACTGTCTTTGTTGTCATTACATTGGCGCTGCTCCAAGGCCACATCCAGCAAGGAGAGGTGTTGTCGGGGTGTCATCAGTCCGCTCTGCTGCTCGAGTCCTGATATATGATCCATAAACTATCCGGCAGTAATGACCTGGAATGAATAGAGCACCATTACCAGGATGTACTGGACGTCTTATCATAATAGACCCTATTGTATGTGTGTGTGAAGAGCAAGACTCATTGAGGGTTATGATGTAGGTGGTAATCCTCAAGTGCAGAGCATGTGGCTTCAGTGCTCAAAACTGCAGTTCCTTGAATGGCCACTTGAGGTTGGCTCTGAAAGTGAGTTAATCCCTATTATGTTAAAATGCTCAACTTTACAGCTGAAATAAACGTGTTTACAGTCTGGTACACAACCAGTTTTGGTCTTTATAGCTAATTTCTAGGGGTGTGCATCTCTACCTTAAGAGGCGATCCGATCTGAATCTAGATACGTGGGTTATGATACGATTCACCAATGATACATTTTCATACATTATGATGCGATGCTATCGAGCTGATCGGCGGCACAATGCATAGAATGCTGAACTCGTATTTTTATTGCTGGACTACATCGTTTTGAAACTTCTCACCAAACTTGAATATGCTCGCATATGTGTTTTTTATTTTGGTCAGCACATGTTGTTTTGCTGTCTGTAGATGATATTGACATGGATGTAGACTTCTTTATTAAGCAATGTTTACGTTTTTCAGTGAGGTCTTCTTTATGCACATTATCTTCACACATGCAGGTCTGGTCATGACGAATCTGAGAATGGAACATCTGGAGCATAAATACAACAAGTATCGCCAGTTAAATTGGAACACCGTTGCTGTTGGTTAATGCTGTTCTACTGTTGTTGCTAGCAAATACACTACAGTGGGAGTCTTGCGAGACTGGAGCGGCCATATTTAGTAGCAGAGTTCCAATCAACTGATTCATAAATTTACAACTGAACATCAACCGGTCCACAGGAGATACAGATTGATCCAGAAGCCTGTCAGTCGATGCGTTCATATCGTTAAAGTTAAAATTGATTTCTGGTTAGTATCGGTGGGATTCAGGAGTCAAGTACTGCCATGACGGTGACCGTTGGAGCCACCCTGTCTCCTGTAACTTCACATAGCATTCGCCCATCTTTATATACAGTTGACAGCACAAAGCAGGCACGATGCAATAGATGAAATATACAATTCAACAATTTAAGCAGATATAAACAAAAAAGTCTAAGAGGAAAATTTAAGTATTTTTTTCACCTGGATTCACCTTTTCAACATTACTTATCTGTTCCCCGGATCAACCTCCTGGAAATTGTGCTTCGGTGACTCAAGCCAAGTCAAACACCAGACCTCTCAACTCATTAAATACTGACTCATACATCTCACATTGTGCGACTTAGCCAGGTACATCATTGACAAGAAATAAGATAAAATGACGGAAAGCAGGTTACACACACAACAAGAAGAGATAATAAGAAGAGACAATGTAACGCACTCCCACATGAGCCACACCGCCCAAATGTACAGATGAAGGAAGGAGCTATAAATTGAGAGGATAATGGACAAAGGCTTCCATTCATGAGAGACAAACTGACTGTGCTCATCAGGAGGAAACAAACACAGCCTAATTAGTCTGACTAACTCCTTATTTACATATTTTATGAGGTTAAACATTGAGATCATGTTGTTTTTGCATCGATGCTACGAGGGTGTTGCCCAGGTCAGAAGTGACATCATCTGCGTACCTTCGGCAGCACGTGATGACATGAAACGCCGCATTCTAACATTTGTCAACAAACGTTTTGAAACTATGGCAACCCAGATCTGGCGTTGCCATGGGGACAGCCACAGTTTGCATTCCCCATATAGACGAGATGGAGCTAGGGTTGACCCTGCCGTCTCCTTGACGCCCAGTGCAAGAAGTGGAGGCACGTACGCTTTCAATCCTGAGTAAATCCACTCAGTCTCTCTCTGTATCTTTTCCTATCTCTGCTCTTGTATGTATCCAATAAACTCAAGTGTGTTCATATGATTGGCATGAATTCTGTCTCTGACATGGCAACCTGTGACAGAGGTCCATAAACACACAGAGTTACTGTTCACCATTTAGAGTCACATTAACATCGGCCTAATCTCTTTTCCTCCTGATACACATACACTAAGAAGACTCCAAGCAGGGTGTGTTACTCTGGGAAGGCTGATTGCCTTTGACAAATGCGCAGTAAGGGCAGGAGGTCCAGGGTTGGAGCCTGTCAGATGTAAAACACACATGCTTTGATGTGCACTTCCAACGTGCTGAAGCCATAGCAAACTATTGCAGCTGTAAGTCTTGCATCAGTAGGCAGATCATATCGGCACTATAACTGCACTGTATGTGTGTGTAGTTTAAGCAGCATTTTACTGGCACCCTCTTCCTTTTTTATGGTATAAAGTGCCACTGAAGTCACACTTAGAAAATGATTCATCCACTATTTGGGAGCTGGATGCCTTCTCAAAATGACTAACAACAGATTGTGTTTATTTTTTGTGAGGAAAGTTTGATAGCAACACACCACTTCCCAGCCAGGATCTGAATATTTTATATATAGCAGCTGTAGATTAAAATGTCCGAAACACTTTTACTCCTGAGGTCAGTGTGGGTTCAACCCTCTCAAACTTTAATATACACTGATTCAGACACATGCTTCTCAGTGATGCCTCGGCTGATGATTATGGTGAAGATGAAGGCTATTACTGTCGCTTGACCTACCTGCTCCGTAGCAAGAAGAAGAATCAAAGGACCCAAACAGACCCCCCTCTGCGTTGCCTCGGCAAGCTTATTTTTCAAGACAGCAAAGTATCCAGATTATTACTAATGTCTGCTCCCTCTATAGCAGGAGGCGTAAAGAGGCCTCGTTCCCTGCTAATGCTCCCTGCAGAGGACTCATTTGTTTCCCATGAGATGGACGAGGAACTGCTCAAATAAAAGCTGACCCTCTCTGGAGTCCACAGACATCCAGACTCCTGGAGAACATAACAGTAAAAAATGGGTTTTGCCTGTGGGCTTGAATTTATCTATTTTTTTAAAAACCTATAATTCATCTGCAGTGTTCATCAGTGACTAGCAAGCTTTCTTTTGTATATTAAGTTTTGCAGTGATTTGGAGAATTAGTTTTTGTGCCAAAATGCAGCAAGGAATACAAATAGCTTTTATATACTTAAATCTTAAGCTAGAAAACTATCTTCTCCTGTAGGTAATTTCACTCATAGCGGTAAATGCAACAGTCCTGTTAATCAACTGTCAGTGCCGTGCCCAATCCTGCTGAGATAAAACAGTAAGAATGTCACAGACATGCCTCTGTAGAATTACAGTTCTTGAAATAATTTGTCATCTACCAGTCACCGGCGCTGTGTGTCAAGAGTTATAAATTAAGGCCACACTCTGGTCTGCAAATAATGTCGTGCACACTGGGGCTACTGCTCAAACTCACATTTAAAAAGACAAACAAAAAACCCCCAACAATGGTATGCAGGTTATATATCACTGAAAGGTGACAATGGATCCCTCAAGGAAATAATTCAGGAAGCAAGATTCTTCACTTTCTTGATGAGAAGACTGATATCACTTTGATGTTTGTGTGCCAAATATAAACGTACAGGCAGGAGGTGGTAATCTTAGATTAGCATGAGGCCTGCAAACAAGGGGAAGTCTAACCTTATAATCAGCCTTCCAGCCTCTGGAGCTGATTAATGGATTGTATCTTTGCTTATTCTGCAGAAACTGTGAAAATGGCATGTTTTTAATTTCATGGGACTCCTGCAGTGACATCCTGGAGTCATTTTTACACTTTTGTGGGTGTTGAAGGGATAAAACAAATAACAGCAGGTTTTATTTAGTGAGTTTTAGGAGCTGTTGGGCTCTAAATTATTCCCCCAAATGTCAAACTGATTCATTTAACTGAAGAAATATCAGATCATTTGGCAATCTAAGTGAAAAAAAACATCGACATGCCTGAAGCGTTTGGATGTCAGCTGGATTACAGGGACCTGAAAGAAAAAGAGAAAAAGCGAGAGAGGTGAGAACCAAAGGGTGGCATTAGAGTGCTCCGCGGACCCTGTAGCACAATTGATTGGAGGCCTGCCAAGCGCTCGCATTCCTCGCTTTCTTTTGGGAATCAGAGACCTGAAGTGGCAGAAAGCAGCCGGGCTAGACTGGCATCAGGGTCACTGTTGTTGTGAAGGGAGAAGGTAAGAGAGAGAGCAGGTAAACAAGAACAAGGCAGGTGAGAAAGAGGCAAGAGAGAAAAGAAGAGAGGCAGGAGGTGGGGGGAAAACACACACCAAAACTCACCAGCTCAGCCCTCCCTCGTCCTCATTGTCTCCTCCCGAGTGTGATCGACTGGAGGGAGGTGCTCAGCTGGGAACACGGAGAGAGACACCAGCTCTGAGGAAAAGGCACGCACACACAACATGAGAGACATGGGAGTCTGATCAGTGCTGGAATGAGGTGTTTTGTGCTGTAGTTTTGCTCTGCAGGACCTGTTTCTGGAGGGAAGCAGAAGGGCTGGACACAGGAGACGGACACAGGAATTCCAGGTCACAAGGGCTCCTGTGGCAGAGCTCAGTCTTTGGCTGGGTTGGGCTGGGCTGGTATTCCAACCTCTCCCTCTCACCGTCATGAACGAAATAGAGTAGGAATAAACACATTTAGAAGAGGGTGTTGAATCACAAATTGGGGCAAGAGAGGCAAGTGTTTCTTTTACACCAGGGGTCGACTTTCTGGCCTGACCTCCTCATGATGGGATCCTCTGTTGCGTTAGCCTGTTGGCTGCTGGTGGTTTCTGCTCTTGGAGAGATCCACTTGGTGATGGGGGGTTGTTTGGGGAAATGCTGCCGGGGCAGAGACCTGAGCTGTTCCACCACCGACTGGAGGATGGACCGCGTTTACGGGACGTGCTACTGCGACGAGGGCTGCGTCAGAACCAAGGACTGCTGCTTCGACTACTTCACAGAGTGTCCAGGTGAGTGGTGAATGAACCACAGAGGAATCTGTTTTTTTTTTTGGTGCACATCTTAACTTTATGATACCACTGTGAGATAAGCCTGTTGTTTGAGATAACCTGAACTCCCGATAAAGATAAACTTATCTTCTGAATCTATCGAATAGAAGATAACAAAAAAGGATGGAGAGGAAAGATTGTTATCAGTATCTGCTCGTTACAGGGCTGCTTATCAAACACTGCACCTCTAATGACAGAGCTGGCAGGGGCTCAGACAGTCCACATTTTTTCCCCATGCATGTAAAACAGTGCACATTTACCTTTGTTCTGCATCCTTCACCATCTAACTTGTGCAGTACACTTATGCAAATGCGCTCATTTTTCTTTTATAAAATGTGTCACATCTGCTCCATCGCAAAAATGCAATAACCAGCACACCCAATAACCCAGGCAGCTCCGCATCTAACCTCGTTTCAGTGGACTGGCCCACATAATGGAATTAGTACAAATATTTGAAGAATGTGATTCTGTCAATCAGTTGTAGCAATTACAGTTCCAGTCAAACAAGCCGAGCGTACCTAATATGTGTTATAGGCCGGTAGTCGCTAAATCTGCATGCTTAATACATCAAAGCTCGATCATTAAGCACAGAGAGCAACTGAAAAGAAAAATCACAGGACTTGGTCATTGAATGGTCTGCTCACTTGGCACACTCTCAAATCACTTGAAGCAGAGCAGGAAACACTAATTCTACAAGTCACAACCAATGCTTCATTGATCTAAAGGTATTTCCTGGGTATTTAGCTCCATTACACGGTTTCACAGGAATATTATAAGTATGCAACAACTAGTTCTCACTGTTGCTGGGAATCGTCACCTCTGCATACAGCACGTCTCTAGCAGCAGGCCCAGTGTCTCTGTTTGTTTTCTATACAACAGAGGATATCCCGTAATACTGTTTCTCCCACAATATCGGTGCCAACATGCAGCTCAGGATTGCGCGGTGAGCGACTGGAGCTTTTGGAGCGGCTGTGCCAAGCCCTGCCAACCTTCAGTGAGAGCCCGGGTCCGTCACGTAGAGCAGCAGGCCGGTAACAGCGGCGAGCCCTGTCCCGGCCTGCAGCAACGAGCCGGCTGCAGGGAGTACAGAGACCACCAGGGCAGCCACTGTGGACTCAACTCAGGTAAGACACGACTGACAGTGTAACAGTATTCCCGCTCTCCCCCACCTTGGTTTGTAATTTGGTAAAGTTTTCTGTTATTAGGACCTGCGTTTATCACCAGCATGGAGTTTGGCAAGGGGAGGCCCAAATATGACAGCTATGGAAACCCCCTGGACTCTGGGTAGGTTTCATATCATGCTCCTACAAAGCCTCCAAAACTCCACGTGACCTTGGGTATCTTTGAAATCAAGAGTTGAAAAGTTCATGAATGCTGTCAGGGGGTGCACCTCATTTTAGTATTACGCTGTGTAAGCTGAACCACTTTGAAAACAAGATAACAGCCCAATTTTTTTTTTCCTCCATCTGCATGAGCTACCAGTAGGTGTTTACCCACCTGGCCGTCTGTCTACAGACCATTAAATACAGCCATGCTGAGCGACTGCCCACAACCCTTTGAAATCAAACACTCTCATGAAAAGCACACGCACAAAAGGTCTGGATGACAGTAGGTGAGGCATTGTGAGCAGCTCAGAGTTATCGTTATTTACATTTAATAAGAGGTGTGGCCATGCTACACGGGATAAAGAAACGATGAGCTCTGGGTGAGCGGCTCCTGTGCGAGTCACAAACTGTCTTTTGTGTATATTCAGTGTGGGTCCTCTCTCTTGATTCACTGGTCTTAATATTCCAGGAGTTGCTGTGTGACCTTCATGACTCTGCCCCCCCCACTCCCCGCAGGTTCTGTGTGGAATTCACTCTGGAGTCACGGACACCACACTGTACCGTGGAGAGCCGGCCACACACACACTGGATGCGCTACATAACAGAAGGATTTAAAGTGTGTGTGGCATGTGAGCCTCCTGCAATGCGAAACAATAGCGGCAGCTGCCAAGGAGATGGTCAGGAATCAGACAAGTATGAAGTTATGAACCTTTACATGTAGAAAACATACACACACATATATATAAAACTGTAAACCAGCACATGAAATGTATAAACAGTGGGAAAGTCTGAGCAGGATAGCTCTTTCTAGTGACATTTAATGCGCCTTTGCCTCAAGCAAAGCAGTAAATCATTAGAAACAAAAACACAATGTTGACATCTTGTAGTGAGTAGGAAAAAATGTGAAACTGTAGTGGTGTAACTGTGTTGCAGAGAGGCTGTGCTGCACTGGCAGGCGGTGGGGAACCCTCGGTGCAGCGGGACATGGAAGAAGATCCAGAGAACCCAGCAGTGCACCTGTCCACCACAACACAGCTTTGTCTTTATCTGATCCACACAAAGCGCTACTGGACAAAAGCTCTGATCTGGAGTCCACAAAAACAACCAAGACCCCCTTCACAGTGGACCTGTCATAATGAGTTCATTCCAGGTGCCTCGACACCACAGGCTTTCATCACTGAGAAAAGACTTATGACTTGAGACTCAATGGTGATACAACTATGTTTCTAATATGCTACACTGATAAAGGCACGTTCCAATCGCTGCGGCCGCCACGCACATTTCAACTGTTCTAAAACAGTGTACAGTATTTTACCTTTCTTTTAGTTCACAATAAGCACCTATCAGTTGATTTTTTGTACATTGTTTATTGTAACACACCACTGCTGTATTCATTGTTTTAAAACAATTTTATTGGTAAAATATTTAACTTAAAATGGAGAAGCAACAAAAAGACTTTTCATTCAAAATGCTCCCTTTCATAGCAAAGCAAATAACAAAAATATTGGAGCGCCCACTGGTGGAATGAAATTTACTCTGTACAAGCAGAGGCTACACACCAAAAAGATAAAAGACAAAATTAGTTTCACCAGCTACAGAAGGATAAATGAATGAACTAGGTCATTCCATGGTATATGAACTGCTACACTGCACAAGCATAAGGGGAACAATTGCATATTTTGTATTGAATCAAATGCGTTCCATTACAGAAGGCAATGCAAGCAACATGATTGTTCCGAGTGCCCTCTAGTGGCTTGTCTTCTTATGTGCAAACAGAGCAGCAACAAAGCAGATCATAACAACAACATATAGGAATAGCTTCCGCAATTTAAATTAGGGCACCAGATAAATCAGTCAATGTATTTACAAATTGGCTGGAGGAGAACTCTCCCTCTTAGCTGACTTTGTGCGTCCTCATCAGAACTCTCCAGCGGTCTTTGAGCATGGTGCCAGTGCGTCCTTCAAAGTCGTAGTCCATTAAAATGAGAGCCCACTTCCCCTGGCCGTGACGTTGAACGCCTTGCTTGAGGTATTGGTCCAGGTGATAGGGCCATTTCTAAAGGAAGTAAAACACAAACTCCAATTTTCTATATTTTCGGGAAATTTGGACGGGAAAGACAAAAAAGTAGCACAAACGACTATTTCCAATTAGTCGGTTAATCTAATGATTCATTTCTGTTCCCAAAAAACATAAGTTCAATTCACTCTGACAAACCGTAGACCATTGTGTAATACAGCACAGTGCAAAATGTAAACAAATGTAGAAATAATAAAGTGCAAAATGGCACTGGCATCTGCAAAAAGATCAAAATAAACAGAAAAAAGAGGGCGTATAATTTAAGTCAGTCCTGCACCTCCAAAAGAAGAGTTTTTATTAAACCCATAAAGTGAAAACGTTTGTTCTGTATATAAAACAAAGTGCAACATGGACGTGGGAGATATTTTACAACCATGGAGCAGCTAAAGCAACTCTTCTTCTCTTTACTGTGTAATTATTCACTGACTTCAGTAAGATCTTTAAGTTGTACCAAACTTCAACCAAATTCACAGCACAAAGCTTTTTTTAAACTTCTGTGTATGGAGATTTTGTCGAATCACGTCATCGATATAAAACAAGCAGCTTGGAAGTGACTGCTGGTTAACAAGTAGTCTTAATGAGCCACGTTTGTTTTACAATAATTGCAGTGCTGCCATACTTTTGAAGCCTTGGGTTTTTTGGAAACGTTTACAGTGAATGAGGCGGACTTTGCTGCTGCCACTATTGTCTAAAACTGTAGTGCTGACAGCTGCTCACAAATGACTGGAGCCAAATACGACTTGTGTCACAACATAACAATTAGGCAAGGATACCGACAATGGCAATGCTTCAAATGTGTTCATTCATTTGATTTGGGATTAATCAAGCAGACAGAACACTGACTGACCTGTGTGATTCAACTTACCTGATGTGGTTTTCTTGTTCTTGGTACCGCTGAGGTGTTTGGTGACTTTTCAGATATTTTCTGAGATATCTCTGATGGTGGGAGATTTAAAATTCATTACATTTTGTTCAAGCTGAGAAATATAAACGTGCTGATAAATATATTTCAACATTTAAAAAAAAAAAAAGGAAAAAAGAAAAGAGAAAGTATTGTTACACCAGGTTAAAGCGCAGACAGAAATCAAAGCCAAAGGGAAAAATAATAACTACCGGCGTTTGAGATCCGCTTGACGGAAACACACAGCTTCTTGCATGAGTCAGGTTTCCATACGTCAGTAATTTTACTGGAGAGCAGCTTCCGTTTTGTTCTGTGGAAGCATAAGACAGTGTGACAAACTTACTTCTTACCCCACATGTGCAACACATCTAGTGTTTAGGGCAGCTTGCTGAATCTGTACCTTCACTCAAACAGACAGCAAAAGCCAAAAAATATCTTTCGTATTGAAAAACACATTTCAACACACATTCCTACTAAACTCAAACACACAGTCCTCCACTTTTTTCATTTTAGGATGTGAATGTACAGGATATGGTTCAATACAGGGAATACAACATGTGCAAATCAGCCGATACTGGGAGTGATAGAACAATAATTCCTACTTTTTCTTCTGATTTGTCGATTTATTGGTTGTTTTCGGGGCAGGGTTTTCCTGTGACATCACATCCTCCGATTTTACAACGTTCTGTGATGACTGGACCACCTTCGTAGCTTCCTGATAGAAGGAGAGGTAGACATAATCACATTTAGATGCATTAAATTACGTATCTAAATTCTTATAGTCTTTAACACAACCGTGTCAGTATTGTGTAACGAGAACGCAAAACTAATGAGGCCTGTCATTACAATACCCTTCCAAGTCTAACCTTCCAGAGGTCATTGGCTTCTGTGCAAATCATTCCTGGAACTTTCCTGAATAAGCGAGTCTGTTAGACCCTGAGGACGACTCTGCTGAATGTAGCAGTTTGCCCTTCCAACTAATTTGATGACAAATTGTCAATTAACTATGAGTGATAATGTCACATCAGCACCTTCAGTTGGCCAGAGCGCCATTACTCAGGAGGACGAAGGCGTAGTCTGCACACAAGATCAAAAAAAAAAAAAATGACTGACTGCTAAAATTTGTTTGTTAAACTTTGCCTGTTAGCTACAGAGAAACACTAACCAGATCATGTATTTGCCAATTAAGTCTTGAAATCCACATCACAAACTGCTGATCAGCAAAAACCTCAAAATGCTTTTCACACATTTTTTGGAGTAAAAGACAAACACGAGAAGCTAAAATTAATTTATAACATGCAACTCAGCAAAAATATTTTCCCAGTATCAAAGTAAAACATGCTTTAGTTTTCAAGAACAACTAATTTGCTTCAGCCTGGTGAATCTGAAATATGACTAAAATAAAATATTTTGATTAAGGTCATGTCACAGTGTCCATCATGTCCAATAGCGCTTCAATATCTTGCTATCCTAGTTTAGTGCTGTATTGTCTGCTATCATGAGCTGCAATTGTAAATAAGTGGCCTGGCGTCATGAAGACACAGACTGTGACCTACAAAACACTCAGCTCACTCAGGTCCTGTACCTTAAGAAGGTAGTCAGAGGGATTCTTCTCCAAGTAGGCATCCAAAAAGGACTGTATTGTGTCAAGAAGGCGGCTGAAGCTGAAGCTCATGAGGAATGGGTGGTAACTGTCTCTTTGTGCCACGATTTTCGACAGCTTAACCCCAAAGTTCTGTTAAAATATGTTAAATGTTAAAATCAAACATCCTGGAGCACCACATTTCCCAGAGGTTATTGTGTGCTTTTTGAAAAGAAAAGAGAGAACAACTGACATACAGACCTGTGGGAATTCACAGTTATTCTCAAACCACTTGAGGGCAGAGGAGGCAGAGGATCTTTGGCCTTTCTCCAAGCAGACAGCCACAGACTAGGTACAGGGCAAATGCATACATCAGACTTAAAGTGAGAATGAAGCATTCCATTTCAGAAATATAACCTTGTTATTCCTGATACTGCTGATAGGCATCAGTGTTCATAGCAAGCAGACAGAAAGGCATTTAAATGGTTCAATCTTGGCAGGACACACTAAGAGACGTGTCTGTATATTCTCACTCCAAATCTTGTTGGTGTACTAATAATCAGACCAAGATAAAAAGAAAATCTAATATACCGTGGAGTTACCTGGACAAGCAAAAGGATGGTAATGTTTTTGAAGAGGCTTTCATCTGCCACAGTGTGCTCTAGGCTTGACCATGTTTTGGCAGCAGACATCAGAGGCATCACTGAGTTATCCTCCTCAAAGATGACATCTGGAGAAAATCGGTAGATAACATGGTTAAAAACAGCATCTGGCATAGAATTTGTTAGTAAATACATTTGTCAGTAAAGAAGCACAATACATATTTTGAAACAAAAATTTCTTGCTGTGCTGCAAGGTGGCTCAGTGGTTAGCACCGTCGCCTCGCAGCAAGAAGGTCGACAGTTTGCGTCCCGGTGAGGACACCTGGGCTCTTTCTGCGTGGAGTTTGCATGTTCTCCCCGTGCAGGGTGGGTTCTCTCCGGGTTCTCCAGCTTCTTCCCACACAGTCCAAAAACATGTTAAGGTTAATTGGTGATTCTAAATTGTCTGTAGGTGTGAATGTGAGTGTGCTTGGTTGTCTGTCTCTAAGTGTAGCCCGGTGATAGACCGGTGACCTGTCCAGGGTGTCCCCTGCCTTCCCCCTAAGTCAGCTGAGATAGGCTCCAGCCCCCCCCCCGAGACCCTAGTGAGGATTAAGCGGTGTATAGATAATTGATGGATGGAATTCTTGCTGTTTTTAATGTCTCTGGTGGTTGTACATGCACTTTAATCTATGCTGGGATCAGCTTCAACTCAAGCGTGAAATTGTAAACAGAGCCCCAGTCAGTATTTCGGGTGGAAAAACAATACTCGTTGCTCATATAAATAATTTCTTGTAATAAATGTGCAGTGGAGGAGTGGCTTAAGACTTGGGTGTATTGCATATGGGTATTTGTGTGAAGGACAAAGTTTGAATCACAAATAGTTTCATAGTGACAACTGAAAAAGCTGCAGCAGGTCATTACACTTCTATGGGAATGTGTGCTGCCAGATATACAGTACATTCTGACCTCCCTGCAGTACCAAACTTTCACTCAAAAGCAGCCAAACAATGTCGCTCCACATGTATAATTTATGCAAATGTAGACAGAGGGAGGCCTAATTCAACTTCTGCCTGCAACAACTTACCCAACTGCTTTCCATGCATGACTCTAGCGAGGAAGGCGCATATCAGTGTTTTCTCTTTATGAAGCTGTCCGTTGAGAGACGTGCTCTCAGTAATGGCTGGGGAAAAGCACAAAATAGACAGAATCACAAAACTGAGTTGGCCAAGAGGTTTTTACTCATGGGTTGGTTCATATATCATTGACAGCCTGATTTAGAAAACATTTTATTCATAAGAAATTGCAAAAATTGATTTTTCCCCCTAGCCCTGGCTTGGGAAAGAATTGTCTGATATATGAAGTGATGAAAAGAGACATTTAAAATCCACTGTGTAATAACTTTGGACTCAAATATGTCAGTAAATGAATGACGAAGTTTGACAGTGACTTCAACTGGTGCTCACATTTGTACAAACCTGGACAGATATGACCTCATTCACAAATGTGAACAAAAAATTTGTAATTATAAGATTGTCCCACTTTAGGTAAGCAACTGTGAAAGTTTCATGTTGGTGTCTAATAGTAGAAAAAGTGAACCGGCTCTTAACGGTGGAGCTCCGACTTCAAGTTACCGTTATAACACGTAGGATAAACGAGGTGTGAAGTTGTGTCACTTTTGTCAACTTGTGCTCACTAATTAAACTTAAGGAACTCTTAGAACGCTACCCTGATGCCTCCAAAGACGTTGCATTAGTATTAGTGAACAAATAGTTAACGTCTGGTAACCAGCTAACCACCAGCTAGCTTGTTGAATAACTCACCCTCGAGACCCGACAGCGTCTCATTGAACTCGTCAAGTTTTCCCTCCTTGAACCTCCGACACAAACTTACAAACATGAAGTCCAGCATCCATCCTGTGGCAACGGTGGTCACCTGTGAAAAATTGACATCTTCATCTACACTAGCTTCCTCTAAAGCGGTGTTATTGTTTTCAGGGTCCATGTTTGTCTTTATGGTTTGTTCCTGGTTGAAGTCTTCTGACGTCTTCTTTGTCAATTGCTTGAGTTCCGCGCGCTCGAGCCTTTTTTGGGCTCGTTTAGCTTCACTTGTCAGACTGCAGCGCCATCTGTCGGCGAGGAGGAGGAACTACACCATCGCCTTATTTCCGAAAAATGACGAGATAAGATTAAAAAATAAAACTCTTGGAAAGTTAGTTGCATTTTAGTAGAGCAAAAACTAAACAAACTTTGTCAAACGTAACATGCGTCATATTTTATGTTTGTTCAGACCAAAAGTGACTTAACTCTTATTTTAGCTTTTTTTTTATTTATCTTTTTTTTTTTTTAGTTGAATTCTATTACACTGTGTGCCTGGCTATATCAATAAAGGACTAAAGCTTTTCCAATCAGGCAGGCAAGCGGTTTAAAAAATTAGATTAAGCTGCTAACTCTGCAATCATCTACAGTTTTTACGAAATGTGGCTCAAATGACACATTTGAAAGACCACCTCTAGAAAAAAAACAAACATTTATTTACTTATTTCAAACCTTATTAACATGTTCATATAGTGTTTTTATGTATGCTACAACCCATAATATGAGCAAAATAAGAAGCCAACTCCATGTGTTTCCCATCTTGAAACTCCAGTGTACCAATGGCAATCTCAAAAGCAAGCATTTAGGATTCTGAGGTTTCATATAGAAAAACTTTCTGTAACATTATTTTTTTCAGAATCAGTTTCTGATTCGATCATCAATGGCAAAATCAGCCGAACATTACAACTTATGAGTGTGTCACGAGGAGTGTAGCGTTATATCTAAGTCATGATGAGATGATTTTATCCCTTTTAAATATGTAAGTTTGACACACAGTAATGATTTTTAGGGGTTAGGAGTTTCATCATTGATCAAAAAAAAGGATTTTAAAGCATCTGTTGGTAGATGTCTGCAATCATTTGTCTGAACTGAAAATATTTCTGGTGTGTATGACTTTGAAACTCTGGAAGACTAAATAAAAGGCAGAAAAGTTATGTTTCACACAGCACAAGTTTCACATCACACTTCTAAGGCGCTGCTGTCTTTGTACGTTGCTGGTTTAGTCTTATTCTGAGTTTGCAGCTACATTTTAAACAAGTTTTTTTAACTACAAAGTATCATCACTGCATTATATATGGAAAATTGTTATGCAGTAGTCTCTGTCATTATATCCTCCTGCAATACAAGGGATACAGTGATAACGCCCAAATGCTTTTGTATGATCTATTATTAACATTTTTACTTTCTTTTAATGTATGTGTGTCTTCAGTCTTTGTACTGACTTATCATGCCAGAGCCTCTGCTTTGAGGTTTAAGAGAGTTTATGTTCAGCATCAGTGTTTGGCAGTAGTATGCAACAGAAATGTGGACTTGCATTAATTGCATCGAATGGAATGGAAAACATTTCCCTCCAGTGATAAATCATTTATCAGACAGTAATGCCAGATTGCTGAGCTGTCTGCACTTTTGAATATGAAAAACAACTTTACCTTCTTGCTGCAAATGCAATCTCAGTTTTAGCTGGCGCGAGTAGTAATGATTTATAAACTTGCGTCTTTTATGTAATGATCCTTAATATGCAAATGATGTATATACAGAATGCATATGTGGCCTACAAACATCAGCTTGTGGGCAGAATAGAGAACACCAGACACATAAACGCACGAGTTATATACACATTTATTTGTTATTCTGCATATGCTAATAGACGTAATGGGGAACAATGCTCTACAGAAATGTTGACATACGTGTACCATAACAAAGTGTTCTGTGGTCACATAAGTGTTCGGACTACTACATGCATACAAAGATGTTGCTTTGTACAGAAACAGTCTGTAGCTCAGAATGTGTCTAATGATAATGTTCTCTCATAGCTGAACAGAAAACAATCCAAAAACAAAGAAAAAAAAATGTAAGAGGCAGAATATACAGAGACATAATAACAAACAATGTTGCTTTATGCATTTTAGGGAGCAAGGTTTAGTAAGCACGCATGAGTGACACGGACTATACCCATTCTCTCAGAGAAAATAAAGACACAACATGTCCACCGTGTACAGTATCACAGATGAATATGCCATCGTGAGACAGTAAGACAGAGCACGTTCCTTTTGCTGTCAGCTCACGGAATTAATTTTAGTATCCACACAAACTTCATCCCAAGGGGATATAGCTGATCAATCCAAATCCCTTGTTTCTCTACCCTACCTGTCAAAATGAAGGATTACTCAAGGCTAACACGGAGACATGATTACTACAAACAAGGGATGAGGGAAAAATTGAATGTACAGGTAGAGAAAAAAAACAAGTGTTAACAAGAAGGCTATCATCTAACCTCCTTTCATAAATTAAAAAACAAAAAAAGACAAATGAAAACCCCAAACAACAACAACAACAACCACCACTGACCCCGCATTTTACTTCGGAGAGTACCAAAGAACCCGATGAGGGATTTTCACAAAGTTAACTCCATGAGGTTTCACATGAATATCTGAATACTGAATCAGATTATGCTACTTTGGGCATCCAGTATGTACACAGACAAAAAAAAAAAAAAGAAAAATATGGACCACAACAGATGCAATGTAACCATTTTTGGAGGCCTGGATTTCTTTTCTCATGCTAGCCTTCTTTTGTACCCACTGATCTCTGTTCCTGAGGGCATGCCATGGGGTTAGAGCCTCTGAAGCTGTAGGGATTGGAGCACTCAGTGATGTCAGCATGGGACGTAATCGGATGGATCAGTTCAGGGACAGTAGGGATCTCTTCCTGACTGCGGTCACTCTCCTTCTTCATCTCCCTTCTTAACGCTCTAACGTCTGTCGCTTTGTACTCCTTCCTGCCTCGCTGAAGACTGATGGGGGTGGATACTGAATGTGGTACACAGATTACCCAGGAGGAGGGAGAAATATTGCGGCTCCTTACTCCGGGAGCCAAGACATCAATGTGAATTTGACAACATCACCTTTCAAAAAAGTACAGAAGTAACTAGTTGACATTAGCCGGTAAAGAAAAAACAGATAATCTATCCAATCAGAACATCAGAGAGTTATAGAAAACCTGAGAACTCAATAATCATTACTTGTATCTATTACATAAAGACCTGATTTCTCCTATAAAATTAGAATTTTCTGTACAGTGCTATATGAACAAAGCAAAATGACTTGCTACCTTCTCATAAACAGCGGTGTTATGAAAAGGCACGCATCATTTCAACCACCATATGGCAGGAAAATTGTGGTCGTGCTCCATTTTGGTTTAGAAAAAATAGAATCATTCTCAACGTTAATTCACAAAAAACATAAAATCCTTTGTTTGTGGCCATTGAAATTAGATCATGTTCATATTTTTCACAGACATTTTTGTTAGATTTGTATGTAAATCTAACAGCAATATAAAAGGCCCTGGTGGTCAATTTGGATCCCTATTCCCACAGATAATCAAATTTGAGGTCCATTGATACCTGGCATTAAGGTGCTTGACAGCATTTTGCCAGCCATATAATATGAAAAAGTAAAAGTCAAATTCTCATTTGCATTGTTTGTGAGATTCTGGTAGTTGTAATACTGTTTTGCCTCATATTAAAGATATAACATTTGAAAAATACAAGTAATTTCTGCCTGTACACTTACAAATTCCCATAGACATAAAATAAAGTGCCACAATTCTTGGCCTGCATAGATTGCAGTATGCGGTATTGCACATTCCACACCTCTCTGTGAAAAACAAACAACCAAAGAAAAACCCAAAAAACAACAACATGATGATAATAATAAGAAAAAAGAAAGAAGACAATAAAACAACAAAGAATTCACCCATGTTTTTCCTGTCATAGTCATTCTAGTTTGTGTGGCTTTCACAAACGCCTTAGTAGTACACTCAGCCAAGTGACATGCTGAAACAAGAAAGAAATATTCCAGCACTAAATTGGAATCAAAGGCAACATATAATGGATATTTTCAGTCAGTGTAAAACAAAAGCAAGAGAGAAGACGAGAAGAAGAAGAAGAAGAAAAAAACTCCTTTGGGTTTAAGTTTGACTGAAAATAGTTGTTTTTGACAATAAAACACAATAAATTACAGTCCAAGACACCACAGATATACATTAAAAAACAAACAAACCTAAAAATGCCTTAAACTCATCAGCAGGATCGGATAAGGTTGCAGTAGTATGGAACAAATGCCAACAATGACATCAGGGCGCCGAGGAGAGGACAATGAACACAATGTAGGTAAACAAACCGTAAGGAAAAAACAGAACTACTATCATAGTACATCTTATTATCATATATGTTATGATGCAGCTGAGATAGAAGAAAGCTTGTCAGTGTGCTTGATTTGGTCCATTGATATCAGAAGGAATATTGTCATTTTTTTATGGTAGTCTATCCCTTTTGAAATGCCAAAATAGATAATGATAGTGTAAAGCATATATCTGTACTAATGACCTGACCTACTGAGCTGAATCAATAAATAGTCTTAACTCGGTTTTTATGGAATCTCACTTACCTACTGTAGAATTCTTCTACAACCAATCTAGACCTACGTATTTCATATTTTTATTCTTAAAAACTACTTTTAGATGTATATATCTGATGTCAGAGAGTAAATAAGGTTCTTTCCTGTGATTTGAACGGAATCAAAAGGCTGAACAAGGAGTTACACATCCTAAACCTTGTCCTAACTTCTGAAACTGCATGATAAATATGTTCAAAAGCTGTAAGATCTGATAGTCCCTGTTCTTACTGGTTACATAAATATTTGGCAACTACAGGTGTGTGTGCACTTGAGAGGAACCAAGGTGTATTTGTCCTTCTTGCCCACGTTCATCAATTCAACGATTGAATATCGGATGCTCAAACTGAAAGTTCGACTGCTGTTATGAACAAACCAAAAAGCAATAATGTCAACGTTACAGTTTCGTACACCATATTTTCACAAGAAAAAAAACAAACAAACAAAATAAAAACATTACAGGGTCGTCATGGGAACACTTTGCATTTCCACAAAAGGTAATGATATGTTTTTTTTTCGCTACGATGCAACACCCGGTCTGAGGGCTGTCGGTTCAAACCCCTCCCTTTTTCACATTGCAAATATTTGTACCTTCAGTGACAGTCTTCCATTGCCATCCTGTGCATTGTCATTGCCTTAGTTCTATTTACAGTGAAGCGCTTTCAGCAAACTAAGCACCGTAAAATATCTGTCTTTTTTAAATGCATGCTTTTTACACATAAGTCCCTCTGTGCATTTCCTTCTTTTGCTAAAAAAAGGAGACTGTCATTATGTACATTGGGAGGACCTGTGTCTACATGAGTTTTTTTTTCTTTTTTCGAGAGCCTCCTCTTTGAACCCACCGATTGCTCCGAAGTCATTCTCAAATCTGCACAAAGTACTGCAGTTTCTTTTTCAGGAATACACAACAACACAAGTAAAAGAGACTTGTCATGCCATGCAAAAATATCTTTCACTACAACTGCACCCTTGACTTTTCTTCCTGCTCCCTCCACACACCAGGCTGAGGTTGTAGTAGGTCTATTGTCCCTCAAAGCTTCCCTTACATTCACATGCTGGTTTCACAGGTCGGAGAGAGGCTGCCGTCCCCAGGTATCAGGTGGATATCGGATGTAAACATGTGGTTCTCTACTTTGTGTCCACTTTGGTTGCTGTCGGCCTTAACCTCCTCGCCTGCCCCAACCACACCTTGGGTGCAATTTTGTGCTGCTGTCTTGGGTGACAAGGGTGCGACCGCGGCACCCGCCACCTCCATCAGATGCTTCTCCTCGTGGTTCTCTGTCGATTGATCTTCATCACCAGGTGGGGTGTCAACCACCAGCCTCTTTGGGGACAGTGGGCAGGTGTCTTCCACTGTGACTGGGAGCAGTTCCTCTGAACTGGGGATGAGCGGTGACGTCTCTCCCTCCGGGGATTCATCTTCCAGGATGCTGGAGCTGATGTCTCCAGGAGAGGTAGTGCTGGGTGGTGTCAGAGGACCTTCAGCAGAGGTTTTATCGAGGTTGACCTTCAACCCTTTTATTTTGAGAGGGTTATTCCCTCTTATTGAGCTCTGGATATGCTCCACTGTGCTGTTAAAGCTCTGCCCTTCTTCTATATGCAGCACTGATCCATCACCTGGGTTGACAGACTGATAGAGGCCATCTTTGAGGATGATGCCAGGAGAGCTCTGGTCACCGCTGGCCCTCAGTTGGCTAAGATCCAGAGGGGGTGGGGCTCTGGCGTGTCTGATCGAACATGGCCCAGCATCCTTCTCACCTGAGTTGGAGCTCTGTTTTCTGAAGTCCGCTGAACAGCCGGCAAAGTTATTCGCTGAGGAGTTCTCGACTTCCTTCATCTCCAGCTCCACCTCCTCTTTTAACGTCAGTTCAGGGCTGTAGGATTTCTTCGGGGAGGCAGGCGCGGTCATAGTTGTGCTGAGAGTGCTCAGGGAGCTTGTGGTGTTGAGATTGGTGAAGGACTGTGACTTGGTCATCTGGTTGTACATCTCCTCCAGTTTCTGAACATTAAGGTGTTGTGGGGTACGGCTCGTCCGCTGTGGACTCCCAGTGGTGGTGATGGTTATACGATGGGGTGAGCCCTGCAACTCTGGGTTTCCTTTCTCTGGTGATTTCAGATTGGTTTCAGAGGTGGAGTGCCTGGTTGAACTGCCCCAGCGGTTAGGCGACAGGTGGTTGTCAAGGGAGGGGTCGTCTCCTTTCTCTACCACCACATCCATCAGTTCCATACTGCGAGCAAAGGCATCCTTTAGGTTCATTGACACAATGCTGCCATTCCTCTTGGCTCTCTCCAGTGCCTCCCTCCTCTTGATGGCTTTCTCCTGCCTCTTCTGCTCCTTATAGAACTCCGAGAAGTTGTTTACAATGATGGGGATAGGTAGAGCAATAACCAGCACTCCAGCAATGCAGCACAGTCCACCCACAATCTTTCCAAGTAAAGTCTGTGGATAAATGTCACCATATCCCACTGTAGTCATTGTAATGGTGGCCCACCAGAACGACGCAGGGATACTGGTGAACTTGGTGGCATCTTCATCTTTCTCAGCAAAGAAGACCAAGCTGGAAAATATCATGATGCCCATGGCGAGAAATAAAATAAGCAGTCCCAGTTCATTGTAGCTCCTTCTCAAAGTAAATCCTAGAGACTGGAGTCCTGTGGAGTGCCGGGCCAACTTCAGGATCCTCAATATTCTCATGATTCTGAAAATCTGCACCACACGGCGCACATTTTGGAACTGCAGCACACTCTTGTTGGACTCCGTTAGGAATATGGTGACATAGTAGGGAAGAATGGCCAGCAAGTCAATGACATTCAGAGGACCTTTGAAGAACTTCCATTTATTAGGAGACGACAGGAAGCGGAGGAGGTATTCCATGGTGAACCAGGCAATACACACGGCCTCCACATGGGCCAGCTGGGGGTTGTCGTTGGCCTGGCCGAACTCGTCTATGACCTGGAGCTCAGGTAAGGTGTTCAGAGACAGGGCGATGGTGGAGAGCACGATGAACAGAATTGATATGATGGCGAGAATCTGAAAGGAGAGGACAGAGAGGAATAAAGCGTTAGTTCAACACCAAGGTATTTATCCATTTTCCATTTTCATTACCGAACACACAGAGTAAGACGATTAATATTCAGAACTGATATAAATACACATTACAAATGCATGAGCCATTAAAGGTTGAGTCGAGATACACATCTTGTATTGCTCAGTGAATCTATCATTTTGTCTCTCACCGTCAACACTTTATGGCTCAGTTGTTTGTGGCAGATAGGGGATACACTCTGAATAATCAGAAGTGTCTGATTTGCATTAGGGACAGAAATAGATGCATAAATAAAGGCTGAAAGGTGTTGAGTATACAGTAAATGATATGAATCTAATGGAGTGTCTGTCTTTGCTTAAAAGGCACCGTGGGTGTGTTCCTGAATATTGATGAGCACTCCATTATGCATATAAAGAATATAAGACATGCCAGAGTAGTGTCCATATGGACAATGTGGGGCAGCAAAGTAATGTAAAATGACGGAAGGTACCAATGAGTGATTAAATCTTTGAATGAATGCAGCATTGCAGGATAGATTATTAAATATGAAATACTTTTCAGTAAGAGAGAATAACTAGGACAGAAATCTATTTTGGAATTAAAGGACTGTGCGTGTGTGTGTGTGTGTGTGTGTGTGTGTGTGTGTGTGCGTGTGTGCGCGCACATGGGCTCTCATCTACAAAAGATAAAAGGCTAAAAGGATTTTGGCTCCACCTGTTGGCAACAGTTTGAAATTCCCTCTGCTTCCAATTTGCTAAAAAAAAAGCAAGTGAACAAAAGTTTAAAAAAACCTGTTTGTTCTTGTGAAATTAACAGTGGAAATATTGGATCCTGTGCCTTCTGTTCAGTAAGAGGATGGTGAGAACATCCTGCGTAATCCCATGAGGTCAGCACAGCGTGAGGCTGCCTTTCAACTGCAGCTCTTTACCTTGACCAGGATTTATTGACCTCGATTGATTAAATCTGGCCTTAAATGTTCTCACCGAGGTTTGACATTTATAAAAATGGGCGTGTGAGCAATATATGGTGAGCAGAAGACTCTGTTTGAATTAGTTTGACATGTACCTCTCTCTATTTCATCTATTCCTCTGCCTTCCCCCAATAAAACGCCTTCCAGTGCTGCTGGAATTAGTGGATTTTCTTTTTTTCAACAGCTCAACTCAGTGTCCTAAGCAGGTTAAACAACTCTGTTCTACACTCAGTACAGTATTGCATCACAATCTAAAGTGAAATCCAGCACATAGAAAAATTAGCATTCTTTTGTGCAAAGTCCTCTATGACCCGAGCAATATAAAACCTATTAAAATCTAATGAACCAGGATTGAAGAGCCTCTGTCAAGACAGGAAAACAAGGCTCCCTGAATACTAATCACAAACCACATTAAGTTGCAGAACACACTGATGATTGTACATAAATTTACACTGTGCAGTCTAGAGACACTCACTGTATCTCCTTAGAGACTTCATTAATTTAGCAAATATCACATATTAGCAAATATCATGTCGCAATAAAGCTCAGGGATTCTGCAGTCTTTAGAGGTCAGCTTTGCAGCTATACGGACCAACTGGGGGAAAGAAAAGCAGCTGATAGGCAAGTCACAGTTCCTGAAATAGATAAATATGCATGCACAAAAATGACTTATTCTATTAAAGGAGAAAGGCAGTTAAAAAATAAAGTCAGAGAGTACAAGAGAGAAGCTGGTGTCATGGCTCAGCGGAGGAAGTGTTATCACTAAATGAATGTTGGTACTGATTAGGTTAAACCTATTAGCAGCTAAGTGAGGCAACCCGGGCAGGCCTGGCAACGAGACTGAAAGACTGTGGAGTCATAGTAAGGACGCAGATTGCTTCCAAACCCCTGAACTTTTTGGCAAGCTCATCTGAGGCACACTCCCTGCTGCCAAGCCTCTCCATCAGAGGACCTTTGCTTGTGTTCCTGTTGCTGAACACGAACAAGGTAGAAGAGTAGATAAGAGTCAGTGATTTTGCTCACTTTATATACTTACGGGCTGTAAATTGCATAGCTTACAAAGCAGATTTTAGAGATACAGTGCTACATGGAGCGCAATAAAAGTATGATATATTGAAATACAGGCAAAAGGTAACTCATTCTTCAGAAGTCAACTATTCTTTATTTAGATTCACATTAAACTGCCTCAAAGGAGACAGTTAATCATCTGCTGTCCCACACTTTTAAACTGCTCTATGAACAGCTGGATGAAAAGAAGAACGTGTGGGATGCACACAAACACACTCACGCACAAAGACAGAGAGATAAAAGTGATGAATGTTTTCACTGACCCACACACCTGCGATCTCACTTTTTGCACACCGAAGCACGCCTTGCTCACTGACACCTCGAATGGCATTTGAGCAGTGGGAGATGAGCAATCCTAAGGTGGCTTGTATTAACCTACTGTAATTGAGTGGGAGTAGTTAAGAAGATCAATTACTTGGGCTCAGTCTTCTTTTCTCCCTGATTTGCATGTTTGGTGGCATTAGGTTTAGCATCACATGCTGTGGGTGCTGGATTTAAAAAACGGAAATGAGTGCAGCAAAGCCTCCTGACCTGGAAGTGACCCATGGGATGAAGACACAGGAACAGAGACGGGAAGTGAAACCAGATATTTTACTGAACTGGACACTTTCTCATCAGTGGAGCTGTTCTCTGACCACAAGTTCAGAGAGTAAAATGTCACTGGTTGGATGATCATTTTACTAAACTAATCAGTGCTGTAGTGTGTCCCACAAACTGCACAACTTGAAGACAAACTGTGAAACTAAATGGTAAATTATCAAAGAAACTGCTTTTTTTTGTGAATTAAAAGACTCTGTAATTCTTTTTTTCCTTCTTCTCCTGGGAGGGTTTTGACCTCAGAATCAGGATGTCATAGCCAGGTCATGGTCAGTCCAGTCATGAGACCTGACTGGCTTTGACATGTGACATGCTTTAGTTGTCTCCACAAACTCTACTGCAGCAGAAACTGCTTGGCACGACTGTGTTGGACAGCTGCTTTGAGACTTTGAGAATTAGAACAAGATAAAAGACAAATGGACAAAGAGAAAGAAATTTTGAACGCTGCACGAATACTCTGATGACTTCCCTTAATACTTTGCTCTTTACTCCTGAGTACATTATAAAACACATCAGGAAAAGATAGATCGCTTGATGTATGACTGGTGGCTCAGTTCCTCATGGGACAGCCTTAAAAAATAACAGTTTAGGCAGCACTGTAGGCAAATTTGTCCTCTGTATGCAGGAAATGAAAGCGCTTTAGAGACAAAGCCCCATAACCATCTTCACAATCTTATTTTGCAGCGTCTTTAAAGTAGTATTACATCCTTTGGGTGACACAAGTAGGAAATGTGAAGCTGATCCAAAGGAGAAAACACAAGAGTCATGGCGTTAAGAGCCCTCTTGAGTCTCTCTTCCGAGCCTCTCCTGATTTCCATCTTCAGCCACCTGTCATCTCGAGCACTACCCTTGAAATTGTGAGAATCACCTTTCCCCATCCTCTTTTAGTTCCCACAAGAAGCAGTCAATAGGGGCACTAACTCCTCTCTAAATGTCCTCTCATCAGTGACAGCACTGTGATCGCACAGCTGCACCCGCCTTCGTGCGTCACCCGCTCTTGCCTGCATTCGCATCGTTTCTTACTTTGAGGGAAGAAGAGATGTTCTGAGGAAGAAAAATAACCTGCGCCACGCTAGCGGCCCATCTGCCAGCCTGGGGGAGGCTATCGATTGTGTACACATCACATTACGGACACAGAGCCAAGCCCAGCAAGCCCCTATTGATATCCCTGCTCGGAGCTCTTATGGACCGTGATCCACCTCTGAGGTCCCCACTGACACCCCCCCTCCTCCACCACCCGTGTCATCAATTTGTACTGGACAAATTGATCCATAGCTCAGGTATGATAATTCTTTGCTGCGGAATCAATCCAGGTGATTATGGCTATGGTAATGCGGATTGATTCCAGGACTTGTGTAGTATTTCATCTTCGTGGGACCTCTGTATCTCTTCTGCTGCGATGACTCCATCAAGGTACATAGGGCGTTAGGTTACACATGGCAACACAACTTTGTGAATGTATTAAAACAACATAGACTTGTGTTTCTGCACCAGTGTGGTGGGAGGATTTATGTTTTTGAGTTCTCTGCCCTTGTATTTCTTGAATGCTTTTCCCTGTTCAAGGATTCGAAGATTCAAGGATGACTTGATTTGGGTTTGGTGGTCAAAGGTTAAAGGTCACTCAGACCTCACTAAACCCGTTTTTTGGCCATAAATCAATTTTTTTTTTACAATATTTAACACAGGATAAAACATTTCATATCCAAAAGGTCAAAGATCAGCTTGTCAGTGACATCACAGTGCTTTGCGTAAAGACCTTTTCTGCCATTATTCAACGCCATAACAGAAGACAAGACTGCTGTAAAAAATAACCTGGCTGGTTGATAGATGTCGAAAGTGCCCAATATCACTTGGTCCACAGCATCTGTACTGTAAAGTCAGTAGAGAGAATGTAGGTACAGAGTATTTGATAGATCACACTGAGTGCTGATTTTGATTTTTGCAAAACAACAATCATGCAGACAGAACACATTTACTTTTTCACAGGGTAGAAAGATATTTGTCTTGAAAAATATTGTTTTCAAATAGTACTGTGTACAAGGCCAAGGTTCGCATGTACCGGTGGGCAAATCCTGCTTCATTACTCAGATCATTGGCTCCACATGGAAAAAATGTCAGAGTGATGCAAATGGAAAGGTATGACTTCTAAATGTGCATAAATTTTACTTAAGTGAGCCATTACCAACAATTAATGATAGCACTGAACAAATATGGCATTAAAGAACCTGGCTCAGATTCTTTAAGCAAGATTTATAGGGCATGGATAGTTAGACTATGACTTCAATACGCACCCTTAGAGAGACCGAGCATTAATCAACAACAGGGCAGGGGAGATCCCCCACACCCACTTCCTGCACCACTCTGTCAAGATTCTGCTGGTTGAGTGCCTTTACTATGGCCACTTTCCAAAGACTTCACAAAGAGAGAGAGAGAGAGCGAGAGAGAGAGAGAGAGAGAGAGAGGGATTGTGATATTTTGGTGGCAATCAACTGTTTTGTCCCACAGATCCTCCAAGGTTCAGAGAGGTTTGGAGGAATGCCACAGTCATTACGAGTCGTGCCTCAATTCTAAAGCCATTAGTCTGCAGACAAGATAATTGAGTTCATAAAGCACTGGTGGAAAAAAAATGACAAAACTGATCCAAATGATGTTCCTTGAAACCAGCACAATATGTGCGCTGTAGACATATGTCGCAAACCCTTTGTTACAACTTCGCAAAAATAATTTGGATAAAAAGAAACCGCTCCAGTGTCCATCTGTCGAACTATCTTTGGAGACTCCAGAGGGACTCTGGTGCATAATAATGAATACTTATTATTTCAAGGAAAACTATTGAGCTATTCATATACCCATGGCAGCTCTCCGTGCAGTCAATAATTGCAGTGGATATAACCCATCTGTCTTGGCATAATGCAGCATTGCCATACTGTGTCACTTACAATCTAATTTGTCATCAGTCAGCTAGACAATATTGCGTGTCCCCCCCTTCACTTGGCAACCTTTATCAGAAGTATTGTCATGAAGTGATTAAACCCACAATTTCAGGGTCAGTCTCAGTCAGGTGCCTTAGCATCAACAGTAGTGACAACCTCGGCATGTGCATAATTTTCTTGTTGATTGTTTTGTAAAGCACCAACCCTGAGGTAACATCAATAAGTGATGCACGACTCTCTGTCACTTTCATGTTATCCTTGCTGGAGGCGTGCGACAGCAGAAACCAGAGGGGGTTTCAGCCAGCGTTGTATGCTGAGCATGTGATGTTCACTCAGTAGCACAAAAAGTGGTTGAGTGGGCTGACAGCGTATGAGAGGGACCTTAATCAATAGCGAGTTCTCATTTGCTTGCAGGCCACCCGCACCTTTTGTTGCCAGAGTTCATTTTAAGCCCCAGCGTGACAGATGGAGAAAAAAAAAAAAAAATAGAAAGCACCTTAAATAAGTAATAAAATCCAAATTTTAATGAAGCTTTTACATTATTGAGGACAGTCCCTCCACCACCACCCTCTATTTTTTCCACTGGTGGAGTCTATTCCCTGTGTGGCTTTCTTTGATCTCACCACTAAACTTCATTGTGTCCCCTTTTCTTCTCATTCTTGTAAAACACATTGTTTGTGTGCTGTTCACCCTCCTCCTCCTCTGCCTCAAAGTCCTTTCACTTCTTTTCAGGCTGTATTCATACTCTACTGATATTTGTTTGTGTGTTACTTTTTTTTTTTTATTTTATTTTTTTATTTTGTACAGCCAAGGAGGAAAGTGGGCTAGTCTGAAATATTTATAGAGTGCGTTCATCCGTCGGGCCAGTAGTCGCACAAACACGCCTGCACAGAACAGCAAACACAGTTACAGTGTGTGTCAGCATGTGGTGCTCCATTACAGCTCAGAGCAGTCGGGGCTTGAGTGACGTGCCCACCATTAGCAGATTGACATATCATACATAGAAAAATCATGTATAAGCTGACACAGTGTGCTCGCAATTCCTCCTTTGCTGTTTTGTTCAAATGACACATTACCTGAATCCCATCACGACTGTTTCTAATTCCTTGCAACAATAACACTAGGCGGGCAATGTGCCAGCGTATGAATCCCTGCGAGTCCTGAGAGCTGGCAAACAGAATAGAGGAGAGTCGGTTTGTGATGCTCCAGTCTGGCGGTACGAGACGGTAAAGCTCAGATCTACGGTAAGAGCAGGCCAGCTGCAACTTTAGGACAAAAATAGAGACTTTTCCACACTGTCGACACATGGGACCTAATTAGAGAATAAAGACTAAACATTTAAATATAACGCTCTCTGGGAACAAGGTTGATGCAGTTGCAGACCAAATACAAAGCAATTTACGTCAATGTTAAACTTTGCTATAGCAGCATTTTGTTTTGCGCACAGAGGAAGTCTGTAAAATGGATATTCAAAAAAAAAAAAACTTTAATAAAAACCACTAATGATATACTAAGACAGTAAAATATTGCTTGGTAACTATTGTAAGCAATATCAGCTAGGCATGCCAACATTCGGTCTGTGCTATAAGTTATTGTTGTGAGTCTAAAATGATGATGACATTTCCAGTTGAATAACAGTGATATTAGGGTTTACTAAGTGCAATTTCCAAATCCCAGGAGAAGCAATTTTTGCAATAAAAGTAAGATGTGTTACAGCGAACCATTATAAATGAAGCATTGTGGTGCTAAAGAGATGCTGCGGCCTTTATTTTATATTCTCCAAACATAAGAGAACGTGCTTGTTTGTTAAAGACGGCGGCAAAGTGCGAAAACTTCCATTCCCACTACATTCGTGAAAACAATCGCGATTTCTTCGCAGACCCCTACTTGATGTCATGATTTCTCTTCATCTGATTTAATCAAGCTAACAAACGCTGTATTCAATCTATAAAAGTGAGTAAAACGGATGACTTATTACAGGTGAGTGCCGCCCAGCGATGCTGACCAGCTTTTTCAGGTCACAATGCAGCACAGCGCAACAGCACTCAGGTAAACTTAAACATTCATGAGCGAGCTGCTACGAAATAAATTCACAAAAGCGGCGCTTCAAACGCTAAACGTCACATCACAAGATAGCTATAGGGCCGTTTCTGGACTCAACCTTGAGAGGAACTCAGCAGCTCTCCTTTTCAATCAAGTGTATTGATGAATTTATTTAAAGCTCTGATAGGATCCTTGAGCCATCCGCTAACTGAAATAGATACCTAATGCTTGGTCCATCCTACTGTGCATCCTGTAACATAGCCCTCTACCTCTGTTATCAGATTTCTACACTCATTATGTCTTCAAGACAGATATTATTGCAGTTTAACAATACTTCATGAGTCTATTTAAAAAAAAAAAAAAAAAACAATATCCAACAGTGTGGTGATGCTATTTCCGTCGACGACTCAGCAGTTTTGTGAATTAATCGTTGGCTGTAAAAGCAGTTCCCGCTGAGACCAGGCCTCCCAGGAAGGGCAGAGAGCAAAGTCATGCACGATGCGCTGCTAAGAATTTAATGCATAGAACAAACCCAAATTTTAGGTCATTGTCTTGATTAGTCTTGGAGAGATCAACACTTTAAGCTCTTTCGCTCCTGGCAAACTTTAAATCGCACCAATCTTTGCTGCACTTTTCGTCTTTCCTCTGTCCTTCCACTGTAATCTGTCCAACACTATTGCCATCTTAGCCACTTTGCAACCAATCATGGCCCACGACTTTCACAACACAAATGTCAGGGAGAAAAAGAAAAAAAAAAAACGGCAAAGAGAGAGAATGGCGATGCAAGAGCACGCTGTGCTCACTGAGAAGTACACACAAAGCTACATTCCCTTTTGCAAAGAAAAAAAAAAAAACAGATATGGGAGCAGAATTCATTTATGAAGTAATACTAATTCATAACAAGTTTAAAACCTCCAGTAATAAACAAAAGATAGTCTGGTGGAAGAAAATTCATTGAATTAATTACTAGTGGTAACATATAGAGGAACTTGCCATGAGCAACGAGAGAGCCAGAGCTGAAAGTCTGCTTGTTTCCAAGCCGCTCTCGTCTGTTATCATTACTTTGTTGCTGTGTAACTGCTTTAGCAAAGCCTCATCGTGGCAATAAATCTCTCCAATGATGATCTAGAAATATATATATTTACATTAGGAACCAATTTAAACAATGTCCTTTCGCTGCTGGACGGACGTGGAAAAAGTCTGCGTGCATGTGTTTGTGTGCGTGCACTCCACGGCGTGCGTTACTGCAGTTGTGTACGCATTTCTGAGGAGAACAAGCCTTTGGCCCTTATGACGTGACAACATTATTAACCTATGTGCCTCTGACATCCTCCCCTCAGGAGGAGCGAGCAGAAGGCAGAGATACAGCCAGTACCCTCCATAGGATTCACACACAGCGACGCAGCACATGTACAAGCACATGAGAGCTATTCCAGTACACACAGACACACACACACACATATATATACTAGTATACATGTGCATGCAAATTCTGCACCTATACATTTGCTCATTTTACTGCATGAACAAGAGATTCTTTCGGAAAGAACCAAAAGCAGCAAAACCAGAGGAAAAACAACATAATTACAATGGATAACTTTCTTAGGTTTTAAGTAGTTTTCAGCTGGGTAATTCTGTTTTCCCGCAGGAGTGTGTGTCTTCATGTGTGACAGAGAAAGTGCCTGAGAGAGCAGTCAGAAAGGCTAAGTATAATTACCACTAAGTGTGCAAGCCCCTGAGCCTGACTAGTGATCACTGCGTTAATCACACCGGCCAAGGCACCATAATCAACACTTCCTCCAGCCAAAGACCGGAGGAATGAGGGAGAAACAAACACGCAGCGTGGCCCATGTAACAGTTAATATTCATGATGCGCCGAGTGCTGCAAATACCTCGCAGGGAGCTCGGCTGTTCCAGAGCTTTGCCTGTACGTATGCAGATAAACAACACAGGAAGGATCTCTTACAAGCTCCCTGCTCCCCTCTACCCCTGAGTCTCCTGATAACATCATCCATCTGAGCTCTGGGGCTGAGGGAGGATGGGGAAGGTGGGGTAGTAGTGGTGAAGTAAGTGTGTGCATGTGTGTGGTGCTTTCCAGAAATTCACTCAGAATACGAATCCTCTCCTGTCACCTCTCCTGCGCACTTTTTTTTTTTTCCCTTCGCAGATAAGACTGGGAAAACCTCACAGGAAAAGCTCACTCTTCTCCACACCTCCCACACACATATGCAACCCAGGCAAATGCACACTGAGAAACACACTAACACATACAGTGCAAATGCTTGGAAAAAAAATGCCCTTCCTACCTCTTGCTCTCTAACAATCCGTTTTCTCTCTTTCCAAAACACACACACACACACTGTCACATTCAGCTGCACTCAGCAGGCTCCTATTGCTCCCAGCACTACACCCTCACATGAAAAAAAAGAAAGAAAAAAAAAGGAGAATTCCCCCCTTTCTCTCTCTCTCTCTCTCTCGCCGCCTCTCTCCCCTATCTGTTATCCTCAATGACTACGCGTCACCTTGCTGTCTGAGTCAAACTGTGTAACCATGGAGATGTCTCCCAGCACTACTAACGCAAGTCGAGTAGAAAGCGGCTTTGTGACTTAAACATTGTTTTTTCCTGTGATGCCAAGCCTTTTACTATTCTGAGCGATCTGCCAAAGCCCTTTGAGCGGCGGCATGACGGAGACAGATTTTTAGGTAAAGAGAGGTAACTTGGGCGCATCGGAATTCAAAGCAAAAAACCGTCGGCTTCGATGAACGCTGCCGTGAATGCCAACAATGTGAGAAAACATTTTTGCACTTGGGGAGGGAGCTTTAGTTAAGAGTGGTGGTTTAGGATGTTGCAAGATGAAGAGACTAATACTCAGGGGTCACTCACTGATCTGTAAATGACCTCAAATATATGAGAGGAGCTGTACTTTAGCCAACTCAAGAGTGCCTCTGAACACAAGAGGGAGCTCCTCCTTCCTCTGGATGCGACTGATTTCGTTTTATTTTTTTTTCTTTTCTTTTGTTGCAAGGAGGTTGACTGGAGGTGGGTAGAAAGTTTCAAGTTAAGTTTTAATGCTCAGTGGAGGAGTTGTGAAGATCCCCTGGATATTCCTTCTCCTTCACGCCAAAACACTCCTCCTCTTTCTCACAGTTGGGAACTGCGGAAAGACTAGTGGTCACCGAGGAGTCAACTAATCCTAATCAAGTGTAAAGAAGACAGCACAACCCTGAGCCCTCAGTGGCGCTCATCTTCATTTATATTCCCAGCAACATGCAGCATCCACCTCGACGCCATCATTCAGAGATGTGCACTGTTTGACTATTGGCTTCAGATATGCACATTGTGTCAGTCTCAATTGCACCCCTCACAAAGTCTCTTTCAAGTTGTTTGCAGGCGGTGCAACGCTCACTACATTGTGTCTTGGTTGATTTATTGTTATTCAGTTTCACATCCAAGGACACACCTGTGTCTTTATACTCATATTCCATACAGGCACAAAATCATGGACCCAGCCATATGCACGCGCTCTTTACCTTTATTTCTTTTTTTGCATTGCCTCATTTTTTTGAGTATCTTTTTCCGTCTGTCCTCTGGGAAAGTGGGGTAAATATGAACCAAGCTCTGTTTACCACGAGCCAACTGACAACATGGTTTCGTTTCTAATGAGATTCACCCTGATGATGTTTGCATGAATATATTCATGAGTGAGACTGACACGGGAGGAGAAACAAGACAGCCACAAGAGCAGCCAAGTAAGTGAATAAGTAAATAAAGCCTGAAGACAACAGACAGCAAGGCTAACGAACAAAAAGCAAGCCAAAGACAAGAAAAAAATAATAACCAAAAAATACAAAAAGATTTTTTTTTAATTGCCAGTGCTTCCCACCCTGCACCAATTCACAAATCCTGCACTCCGCAGCTGTAACTTATACTATAATTTCCGTTTGGCCCTGTTCAAACCAATTATCACACAACACCTTGACATTGCTGTCTGCTCCTGGGAAAAAAAAAGAGAAGCTCAGAAACCACGGTGTCAATAACATATTGGCGCTTTCCTCCGTAACCATAGAAACTTGTGAATGGAATCCCCAGTTCTCATGTCTGAGAGACAGCCGTCATCTCAGGAAGAAAAAAAAAAACACTAGAGGAGATTTTGTGCTATTGATGTCTTATTTTTCCACTGAACATTTATAATACACACCTGCGTCTGTGCTTATATATTCACTAATACACACCTTAGAGTGATTTCAGTAATTATCTTTGCCGGGGCAACCCCCTTACGCAGAGCAACACATGCTGCTCTCTCCCTCGCAATGTGCCATGATGTTTACTTTAGTAATGACTCATGCTGGATCATACTCAGTGGTTGTCAGCAACAAAGGAACAGCCAACAGACCACAATAGAAATGTGACATTCAAAAAAAAAAAAAAAAAAGAGGTATGAATGACTGAGCAATTGAGCTCAGTGCTGCTTCGCGGCAGAGGGAAGCAGCGAGCGCTGATAAGGGAGCCGCAACAACAGACAGAGTTTCACAGCCTTTGTTCCGCTGCAAATGAGAGTGATGATGACCAGGCTTGGGAGCGGCACCGGGTTACTGTTTCCATGGAGTTAGAATGAGGTATGCCTGTGTGTGCACATCTGAGTGGGTGGTAGCGTGGGCTGGGGTGGAGGCTAGGGTATTATTGATAGGTTGCCTGTCCTTGAGAAGGCCAGATTGGGACGCCCCCACTCTTCACGGGAGATTTCCTTTAATTAATCCAAATGAGGACACACTTGCAGTTCACAAACACAGGCGCACACACACACACATACAGATGACTGCAAGCAATCAGCACCACAGCAGCACTGAGAGTGACAATGAAAGTGTAGGACAGTAAGTGCAAATTTTTAACAGATGTTAGCCTAAAAGTCCCCTGATAAAAATAAATTAGCAAATATGGGGAGAATGTAGTTAGGCACAGCAGTGCTTTAAGCTAATGTCAGCACGCTAATATGATCCCAATGACAATGCCAAAAATGCTGGTGCTTTGCATGTTAATGTCCGCCTGCTCCACCATCTTAGTTTCACGTTTTAATATGCTAATTATCGGATAAGCACTCAACATAGAGTACAGTTGGAGTTTGATAGGAAGAGGAGTTTTGCAGGTGGTTTGTTTCAACTGAAGAACTAGACAAATATATTTTGGTCTGCTGGTGCCAAAAAGAAACAATCCGGAGTTATTATCATGTCAACATAACTAATAATTGCTGATAGTATGGCTAAACAAGACATCTATCAAAACACGTGCTGCAAGAAATTAACATCTTTGCACGCTGTGACTCGTCTGGTCTCATTTTGTAATGACTTTTTACGTTCGCAGATATGAGTCTGTCACTTGTGCTGGCAAACATTTCAGAGCGATGTGAGTCAGTGTGACCATCCGGCTTATGGTCCAGGCAATCCAGGTAATCAGCACAGCTGTGTTGGAGCAGGTATAGGATTATCAAATCTGTGTGTATAAGACGATAAGCCCCCACAACATTTCCGCAGACACCAAGAGTGTTTCCATGCAGGTGGAAAAAAGCAGCTGGAAAAAAAAAAAATCTCTGCGCGTATCAGATTATTTCTCTATTACCCGTCATGTGAGGGAAAGGGTGAGTAAGTGCTTACAACCTTTTTATATCCCAACTAAAGATAGACTTCAAATCCTATTACAATTATCCTAAATCATCTTCAGATTGAATGTTATGAAAGCAGGCGCAACAACCAAAACTGCATGTCCCCAAAGGGGGGTTGGAAGTGGAAGCTCTGGTGCTGCACCAACACATGCACAGTGTATTCCCAACACTTGAGATGATTCCTTTGCACTACATGGGTTAAGTATACTGCTGCACAGTTATTACAAGCTCAGTGTGTGGGATGATGGTGGGAGATGAGAGAATTAGAGGGTTGAAGATATGTGAGCAGACACAGTCAGAGACAAAAATTACAGCCAAACATTTGATGATAATAATATTGCTAACAGCCCCCGGGCTGATTTGCTTGCAGATGCACAAATCTGAACACATGAAAAATTCACATGTGGGGATATGAAGCGGTTTAGTCAAAAGAGACGCTGCCTTTCAAGCAGAAGACCCATTTTAAGCTTACATGCAAACATTTGCCCTGCTGAATATGTAAGACAACCACTTCCAACCATTTCTGTGGCTGACCTTTGAACTCTCTGTGCAGCCTACTGGCAGAGTTTAGTACTGATATTATTTCTCATGCAAGTCTCATTAATATTAACCAATCAGCCATGTTGGTTCAACAGTGTAAAAGCCTATAAACTGAGTAGATTAGAGCAGTAAGGTGTACATGCTTACTACCATGATGAAATGACTGAAACAACAGCACAGTGAGAAAAATGAATAAGGATACTATTTGTATTAGCTGGTTGTTTCTTTTTTAAATTTGCCACTTTTCAGGGCAAAAACGGCAAATATCTTCTGTTTGCAGCTTCTCGAGCGTAGAGATTTGCTATTTTAAACAATTGCAAATAGAATATATATGTTGGATTCAGACAATTTGTACAGTCAAAACTCTTAATTAGTCAGAAAAATAACTTGGGAGAAAAATCAGCAATTGACATTATTCATTAGCTACAAACCACTCTGTAGCTTGAGACACTGCACACAGTTCTAATCCGAGTTGAGCATTATACAGGACAAGAACTTGTGCAAGTAACAGGGTAAATAATGATTAGTGCTCATGATGCTGGGATGACACAGAGGGAAGATAAGTGGCATATTGTGCTCACACCAAAATCCAATGAGGAGTGAACAAGCAATTAAACCTTGACACAGTGACATTCTTGGATATAATCCTATTACTGTGAGAACTACTGCCCTGCATTAGTGTACTGCTAAGTGGATGCACAAGCTGTAAAACCCAGAATATATTAACTTAGGAAACAACATTTATTGCACAGTTCTGTCTGACTCAGAGTCACACCCCATAGAAAGGACCAAGTTAGACAGAAGAGAAACAATAAGGGCCGTAGAACGTGCTGAGAAAATAGGAACAGCAAATGAGCTCTGCTCAGGCTACTTTCTAATGCTGCCAGCTTGAGAACGTAATGCAATCAGGAGTCAGTGTGACCCTGGTACTAACCCAACATAGCCTTGAAGTACGTCAGGCCAGGGAGTTTGCTACTTTTAAATCATCGGGATGACACAGTGCATTCTCTTTGCTGCTGCAAAAACTTTCGAAACACTTCCTTCATTTTGCAGTTAACTGAAGTCTGTTTCACTGCTGCCACAAAATAGTCCTGCATGAGGAACACGTTTCTAACAATTTTAAAGTATATCATATCATAAACCCAAAATCTATCAGACGACAATAGATATTATTGATGTAAGAATGCCCTGCCAAGATTTAGGATTTTATTAATCACTGGTGCTATATGAAGTAATAAAAAGCAAACACTTTCACCTTGTAGGGACCCGTTACATTTATAAAAGCCTGTGTACCACCAGGAGAAACACAATAAAACTGGGTAATGTGGGCTCAAGCATAAATTATACGTTAATTAAGAAGGAACCAGAGCATCCCTTTGGATGCACAAAGGTTGTAAAAACATGGACCGTCTCTGGTGGCTCGATGCTCCCTTTTTATTTGAGAGCCCTTTTTAAAAGTTCATTTTAAACACCCATATTAAGTTACTCCCATTAATGAAAAAATCCATTCAAAATGAGCTTGATAGGCGAACATATGCGCATAAGCATCTTGCTTTTAAAGATGTTGCTTCTAATGCATGTCATAAACCAACCACACCGTTTAATGGTGTCCTCATGTAACTTGGATGAGATGCATTCTCACAAAATAAATAAACTCGCTGTAGTACGTTGCTGTGAGAGGTGCCAGAGTGCTGTGAAACCAGAGTTAGCCATTCCTTTAAAGACACAAGTCTTTGTGCTCTCATGAAAAGTTTAATGGTTAAGTTTAGTGAACTGGTATGTATAATTCATAACTGTGGTTTTAGTTCTTACTGAGCATGTGGAAAAGTTACAGAATTATTAGTAAGAGTTTTCAGACTTTCAGGCTCTCGGTAATTGGCCTGCTTTTTGAACTTTTATTTCTCACTTATTTACCCCGGCTCTGCAAATCTGAGTAAGGAAGCAGTTGAACAACATTTCACACTGTGATGCTGCTTTAGCTGCCTTGGCTGGAAGAACTCAAGGTCAAAATAATTGGCTGTGTCTCTTATAGTGTCACTGATCCTTTTCTTTTTTTCCGCTATGTTGCTTCAGCAGTGTAGCAGCAGGTAAACAATTTATTATAGTTATCCCCCTAACAGCATGGGAGCTCTTTCTCTTCATAATTTAAGCCAGGATACAAGAACATGGGTCCCCTCTGTCTCGCCCTGCTAGTGATGCGCATCGAGCTAACACCTCACAAAGTGATTCTTCGCTGAGCAAACAAACATAACCACTCTCCACAACACAGCTTAACACAATTGATATGCTTGGGGCAAGACTAAGGAAACACCAGGCTCTCTCACTCAAACACACACACACACACACACACACACACACACACACACACACACACACACGTGGAATTTTGTACAGTATAATGAGTAAAAACCTCTGCCCCTGGCTTATAAGGTTGAATAATTTCACATACTATTATGTGAAATAGGACAGCAAAAAAACACCTATTATGGTAGTCATCAAAATAGAACAAATACTGTCACAGGGTATTTGTTGCAACATCCGACATTATGGTACCATTTTTTTATAGGATGATCGTGTAGAGTCAAATGTATAAACAGGATCATCGTTGTCCAACTGAGATACGAAATGTTTCCATACGTACTCTTGTGTCAAGGTATGCATTTGAATGACAGTGATAAACCTGCAGTATATCATGCAGCTCTTAGTCCCGGCCCATTAGCAACCACTACTAATGAAGAGCATTAGAAGCCTCTTGCTTCCTGTGTTGACCTCCCATCACTGTTCGGGCTCAAGCTGCAAAATTTATGGTACTAAAACGGACCACTGAGGCACACCATACTCTCAGAAAATCCCACAATCAATGCCAAATATTGATTCTTTTTCATTAAGTCCAGTCACAAAGCCTCGGGCTTTCACTCTGAAAATCCTGTTTGAAATTTCCCTCTGAATTAATGGGGATTCGTTTGTAGGGAAATGTGGTCGCATAAACTGGGAGGTGCGTTTCTAATAATGGATTTAGGACATGAGGCATGAAAGCTCAGGTGGACTGCAGGGATTACTGGACCAGTGAGTCTTGTGTTTTTTCAACAAATCAAGTCCAATCCCTCTTTACAATGAGTTTCTTATGTTTCTCGGTTTCCAGGTTTGCATCTGCCACGGTTCTCTTTCCAGTGATGAAGAAATACTGGCTGGACGGCGACATGACACCAGTGTAACACAAATAACATCGACTGCACTCGTAGCATGTAAAGATGATATTCCTGTAGGGATCTTGAGCCGGTGTGCTGGTGTTCATGTGTGTGGGTGTGTGCGTGAATGTCTTTGGTTTAAAAGCTTTCCTGTGCATCTGAATGATGATGTCATTGCTGGCATCAGTAGTTCCTGCTTGACAAACAGGAACAGTGGATCTTGTGGCTGCCAGCATTTGTGGCTAAATTAGGCCTGGGGACAGCAGACCACACTCTGATGTCAAGAACAGTTGCCACATGAACAACAGTGGCTTTAACCTTGGCACACAGATTACATTGCATTCCATCACTGCATTCCCCTCAAACTATCCTCTTGCTTCCTCTGTCTCATTGAGCATTATGAGAAACCTCACTTGCACTCGTGTTTTTTCTTCCTCATTCACCCACCCTCAGTCTTTCCTTCTTATATTCCTTTACTTTACACTGCTGGAAACTTAAACCCAAAACCCACAGAAAACATATAACATATTTTTCAATCAGTGAGACCATCAGACGTGAGCAAATATCCAGTGACTATGTAAATATATGATAACATAAAAATGTTTTCCACTGCAGGAAGCCATTTTCGGGCAAATCGAACCTTCGTGTGACCGCAAGAACCTCTTTCAGGAATGTTTTCTCTGGAGAAAAAGTGCCTACTTTGGGGTAGGTACTTCTGAAACAACAAACATAATTTATTCTGTCCTCTCAACGTCCTAATCGAACATCATTCTTTTCCTTTCTAACATCGCCATCAGCAAATTTCGCCATCTTGGCTAACATAACAAACCCTACATTGTACTATTGCTGCATTATTTAGCATTGATTTGGCACACTCAGAGTTGATGTTGTGGTCAAAGCTATGGGATCCTAGACCACAGTGGCTGAAAGGGATGACAAGACTAGGTTGAAAACTGCAATAATGAAAATGATTGAAGAGATGTTGGATAGAACAAATCACTGAACCATAGTGACGAACAGTCAAAGTTGAAGTTGTTGAAGTTTTTTTATGCCCAATGCTAATGTTTCTTTCTAATTCCTGCTTTCTACAACATCAGTGCAACCTCATAGCTTTTACAAATGAACTACGTTTATAATGACGTCAAGGTGAGACAACCAAAACGTGGTTATGGAAGTATTTTGGTTTCGGTTAATCAAAAGCTGGATATTTATTGCAGGTCTGTGACACAACTTTCACATGCATCAAACTCTTTCACACTACATCCCTGACTTCCATAGCATCACTTGCACCTTGCAACAAAAAGCACATCCTTCTATACTGGCGCTAAATGCGGGCATTTAAATTCTGAATTCCAGATAGACGGATGGAAATGTTGCACATTGCCTCTGCAGTAAGGTGAACTGTGGCTGTGCAGTAAAGCCTGGATAAACTGTACCAAACAGTGAGGTAATTGAAACTCACGGCACAGCATATCATTTTACTTTTGCTCTCCTTTTTTTTTTTTTGGACATGCTCAGTTTTTTAAACACTTATATGCTTCGCCTGCTTTTCGAGATGTTTACAGGCCTCGTTGCAGTTGACAAATGATCTTAAAATCATCCTCGGGACAACCTGCAGCATCAGAAAGCAAACAATGACAGTCATTTAATGCCACACACTATGATTTACTGCCCCGACTGTCAACACCAACTGGCGTCATCTGGGACAGACTTGATCCAACTTGCTCTGATCATTTGTAATGCTTGAAGTATAACTATAATAAGCTTATTACAGTTGCGCTCTCGGTGTCACGTAATATGTGATACTGATTGTTGCCTTCTTCTCCTCTGGCTGTTCTCCACCCATCTTGCCTTCCAATTCATCTCCTCATTTCAGCCTAAATCCTCTGAGCGGTGTCTTGCATCCGGCTAACACATCATCGCTTGCGACTGACTGACTGACTGGATGAGGAATCAACACAGTCTTTGTTTTCTCCGACGTCTGTTCAGGGAGAGAAAAGAGACAAGTTGCCGAAGTCGTCTGTAGGAGGATTAAGAGTAATCACGTCCGACGAGCAAATTCCCTAATGGTTCCGATGCGCCACAGTCGAGTTTAGAACCACGAACGAGGCAGATATTGATGATAGTAACCAGCGCCGCTCATGTGCTGCATTGTGTTGGAGCATGTGGACATATTGTGGGCTGCTGGATGAACAAGCGGTGTTCTTTTCTCTTATGTCTGAGTGATGTGCTGAGAAATGAGAACTCAGAACATGTGGACGCCTTTGGGGCCAAGGGGGTCGTAGCATCTTAGACACTTGAATGCCTGCATACAAACACCATAATATGCACGCTAGCATGTGCACAGCGCTGTAAACATGCTGAAACATACAATTTCTTCTGCTCTGTTATTTCTAATTAGGTAAATTGTTCATTTCCCTCTTTCATATAATGATCTTTGAGGTAACCCCGCTGGACCTGCAGAGGACCAGACAATGGGAGACAAATGACCAATTAAAATAGAATAGATGACACAGATTGGCACAGCCTCCTTTACTCAATAATCAATCTCCCTCAATAATTAATTTACAAAGAAACAGATGCAACTTTCTCTCTTTGTTTCCCAGGTGTACCATTACTTTGATCTTAACGGCTACGCGGACACGTAATGCTGATCCCTCTGTAAAGAAATGCTACAAATGCCCTCCGCTTGCTTTATCTTTATTTGGAGCTGCCTGTTCTGGGTCAGCACTTTTGGCAGGTAGGCTATTTACCGGAGTGTAAATGTTCAAAGACTTTTCACGGGTCCCAAAGGGAGGCTGCGGAGGGTGGATGGTGGATCAAGTGAATGTTTGAGAAAAGATCCGCCATTAGTTTCTCAATGAAAAATCGCAAAAAAGTGAAATGTGAAGGTTTGCATTTCATTTATGAATTGGGTTTATGAGTGGCGGTGCGGCGGTTTATGAATGAAGCATGTAAATAATTTGCAGAGAGAGCGAGGGTAAATGATTTGTGATCTCCGAATGCGTCTGTGAACTGCATAAAAAGACGGATTAAAGAGAGAAATTCAAAAAGTGAAGTATCAAAAGAGTGAATCAGAGGAGAAAGAGAAGGGGAGAACAGAGGAGGAGAGGTCACGTGCAGACTTTCTGAGGAAATGAGTAAAAATATCCTTCGCCACTCCCTCTTTCATGACTAATGAACTACACACACACACGCGCGCGCACACACACACACACCGTCAAAGCCAGGCATTACTTTACACATTTTATTCTCTCATTTTAGATTAATATCCTTTGCGAATTCCAGGGAAGCCAGCTACATGACCAAATATCTGCTAATAAGAGATCTGTCGCAGGCGTTAGAGATTGCAGGCTTTACTGTGCTGTGCTGCTCGCATACGTGAATACACACACGTTCGCGAGCATGTGTGTGTGTGTGTGTGTGTTAGTTGGGAGGAGTGGGGAGCCACACATTGCCACAAAATACTGCAGATGGAAGTACATGTGGGAGGACCACGGAATCTCCCCAAGAGTCTGTGCCGCATCCATGCCATATTTGGTGCTTCTGAGTACCGCTGTCAGTCAAGCCAAGTTCAAGTACAGTGTGTACATCCAGTGGACCTCGACTAAAAGGCCTTTCCAAATAATTTCTACTGTTTGTTTTACCCTTCTTGGACTAGCCAGAGGTTGGCATTTACAGAATCAGCACTATTCAGCAGCTGTACCAGATGTTGTTGTTCACAAATTGAGTCTGAAATATGTCCCTTAAAGTTTCTGCAACTCAACTTTGTGCCTCAGCAAGAATCCCGAGCCATTTGGCACCTAAAATACGACAACGCCGGCTCAAACAAACCGTAGCAGCCCTCGTGTGACATGAACACACCCTCAGCTGTAAATAAGAGGCCAATCCAAGCATGAAAACCCTCCTGAAAGAGTCACTATCCTCCCAGCTACTTAAAAGCTCCAGGCATCCTATAGTCTAACTTATGATCCCTGACCGTAAACACGCACAGTCCTCAGCATCTCCTTTATAATCTACACTCCCCAGGACACACACACATATCCGCACATCCGCTCATTCCTCCGTCCCTCACTGGTTTTCTCTTCAGAGCAATAGCGGAGTGTAGGAGCACAAGTTAGTATCTGTATTTGTGCTAGTGTGTGTGTATATACTGCAGCTCCTCCTGCCTGCTGCTCTCTCCACTGATCTGCAGCAGCGTTGGTGGGGCCGCCTACACACCTTCCTCATCATCAGTTGCATCCTGACTCCTCTAAAGTAGTAAGTCCTGTGAGTGAGTCCATTACCGATGCCAACATTTTGCCACCGTAAGCCTTCACAGTGGATGTTTGGAGGGTTGAGAGTAACTTGACATCAGGGGAGCTGCTCCATATTTAGATACTTGCATAGTCACAGGCCATTGCTGCCTCTCCGGATGTATCATTTCACATGGGGATACACCTATACAGGCTGGAACTGAAACCTATAACAGGAAATCCAGACCTGCTCTCATATGACAGCGATGAAAAACATCCAGAGATGGTGGAGCTGCTGTTGCTGTGGCTTATAACAGGCCGTTAGATGGAAAACACAAAATGAAAGGGGAACCGACGGCACGGGAGGACAGATCCCGACATAGACATATCGCCTCTCCAGTGACGCATGGAGCACTGAGGCCCAGGGAACCTCCTCTTAACTTCCCTCAGCCTTCAATGAAGACAAAAAGAAATCCCCTGTGGATAATATTGCTTTTGTTCCCTCTCATCCTCTATAATCCTTCTCCTTTCTTTTTTTTCTTTCGGAGAAGCCACCTTTAACCCAACGGCAAAAAAGAGGATCCATCATTTCCCTCCCTCTTCCGCCACACCTGTCACTGTTCGTGCGTACAAAAGGGCCTCGGTGATGGGGAGATTGCCGCCTTTCATTTGTCTAGCCCACTGCACTGCTTACTGTGAAGCTGTAATTAGTGTCAAGAACAAATTTGTTGGTGCTAATAAGGCTGCAAGCTGTGGTGCTAGCAAGTACAACATGGCAACACACAGAGCAGAGGGACCAGATGTAGCTGCTGCTGGCTGATAAATAGGTAGGCTGCAGAGCTCGAATTTGGGGAAGTATGCTGCAGTTCCTCTGTTACCAGTGTGGCTATAAGGGGGGGAGACGTGTAGGTATGATCTGTTGGTTGGTCAGCTGGTCCAACACTGCACAGAATAAAATATCTCAACAAGTATAGGATGGATAGCCATGTTGTTCAGGCTTTTATGGTCCCCAGATGTCCGCGAATGGTGATCCTGACTTTTCATCTAGTTTCACTTATCTGTTGAAATATCATCTACAAGATAGTCTTGCTTGATATTTTGTAAAGACATTTATTGAATTCAGAAGACATATGCTTAGCACTTTGTAAATGCCCTCATTTTCCCCTCTAACTCAACCATGAGTGTCGTTGCAGCATCATCTCCCAAAAATGAGGCTCCTTTACTCTGCAAAACTGCATTCTTAATTACATTTTGAGAGAAATGTATTTTCTCTCGGATCACGTTTGAAGTGACATACCACCAACAACATCTTTGCCATTTATTGTACTCCATTCCAATTGCTGCTCCTTTTTAACCAATCATATATCAGAGGAACAGAATTTGTCGCCCTGGTAACCCAGAAAATAGAGAAGAAGCTTCAAATATGCTGTGAAAGACTGAATTTTAACCCAAAGCACAATAGTTTTGTAAACCTAAGTAGCCAAGTAAACCTAACCAAGTAGTTTAGGTGTCTAAACTGAAGCAAACAGTAAGCGAAAACAAAACGTAGCTTCAACACAGAACATGAACCCGAGACTCCTGGGTGAAAGGTGTGCATTGAACTATGTCAACTCCACACCTCAAACCTCTAAAGTGACTTTTGGTTTTGATTGAAATATCCCAACTATTGGATGGACTGCAATGAAATGAAATCATAATTGGGATATTCCATCTATTTTCACTTTTTGCTAAAAATATTTTTATCAGAAACTATGGATTGGTATTTGGTAAGTGCTAAAGTAATATATCAATATCAGCAATAAAATCTAAAAATTGCCTGTTGACCCACCACCAGCACGTTATTTCACACGTTGATATCTGAGGCTATGTTTGGATAACATCTCAGGAACTATTAATCTGCCAATCTGCCAACACTTTCATGTGATACAGCTTGCCATACCTGCTCAAACAGTTCTGAAACTTAAAGAAAAATTCCTTTTTTTCACTTTTGCGACCAAGTATCCATCCATCCATTATCTATACACCGCTTAATCCTCACTAGGGTCA
>NW_007579139.1:48329-72188 GCF_000690725.1 Stegastes partitus
ATATATCAATTTAAAACTCCACAAATGGCTTTAAAAATATCTATATTTTATGCAATAAAAATTTCAGGAAAACTTGAGATGGTTGAGCAGAAGTAGCTCTAAAAAATTGATGATTTGAGATGGAATGACCCGATGACTGTCCCGTCGGCCCGGGCTGTCCTTTTTATTTAGTGCTAATTAGCGACTGTCGGCTTGCAAACATTTTAAACCGAGACAGCGAACATGGTTAACGTTGTACCTGCTTCACATCAGCCTGACACTGCTGACATTAAAAGCATGTTAAAATGTTGACATCACTGTGTCTAAGTTCAGCCTCACCAAGCGGCTAACTCAGACTCTTTGTCTTGTGATAGAAATTGCTGGTTTCTTTTATGACAAGGCATTTAATCTGCAGCAGCCTCCACCAGTTAAAGTGGGTTTACAAAGGTCTTAGAGCAGGCATGTGGTGCTTTGTGTACCCAGAACTGAATCAGTGGTAAAAGAGGAGTCTTTCATGTGGACGTTACAAAAACCGCACAATGCAAAAAAAACCCATAATGATGTATTGGATAACCGGTGAGATTTCACATGAAAAAGCAAACAAAAATAACAATGGTGCAATGGGATGAAGCCACAATATGGCAGATTTCCTTGATTTAAGATTACATTGTGACGCAGCAAAGAAAGCCTTGATGAAAAGATTTATGTACACTGAGATTTCCTCTAATCCATACAATGATCCCCAATGAGAACGCAACACACAGGCTGGCTGAAACCCGACAATGTTAATGGAAATCCTAAAAGGAGAATTTTCCATAGTCTGGGGAGGAAAACACAATTTTATTTTCTCTCAGTTATAATAGCCAAATCAATCATCTACATTTGCAATGAGTAGAAAAATACAGGATTAATCCATCTCTCTTTAGAGCTATAAGCTCTTTCTACTCAAGACACTCTTCACGCCCTCAATATAGTTTGCTCGCTATGAAAATAGATCTACGAATATTTCCAGCAGAAGCGATACCAATGTCACACCTCGGCCGTCTCACAGAGGGACGTTATCAAAGGGGGTATTACTCCAGCATATTCAGACAGAGATAATCCATATACGGTAAGCTCTCGGCAGATATATGCCTTGGGAAACGCCATTTCAAACACCTATCACAATTTTATTGCTTATGAAAGAAGAACTAAAATCCTCCACTGTCGACTCAGGTATTAAGCTCCTGTGTGCTCAGCTGAGAAAAAGCAACAGTGTTGGTGCAGCTCAATTCACCTTGTTATTTGGGAGAGGAACATAATTCACAAATGAGAATATCAAGTGCAATATGTGGAGCGATCCGCTGAAACAAAACTCAGCTTACCAGTCGAAACAACTCGATTACTGTAATTCGCAAGCTCCATTAAAGCAAACAACGGGATATTCACGCAATTCCTTAATGTCTGTGTGCTCGCTGAATTCTAGATTCGACTGCCTACGTTTCCTGCTTCCCTTCATCACACACTTTTATCCCCGCTGTCCTCCCTCCCTCACTATCTGATGTCCCTGTCAGCCCCGTCCACCTGAAATAAAGTTTGCCTGTTTATCAGATAGTGGATGGCATGCCAGTGTTGATTAAAGCTCCGCCGAGCAATCTCTATTTCTCAGTATTGAGCCGTAGATTAAAATAAGACCCCCAGCCAGAGACGAAAGGGGTCCTTAAAATATAAAGAGACCCACTGCTGTTTGTTAAATTACACATCACATTGAAATACAACAAGGATAGGAGTTTCCCGCTTCGACACGCAGCGCGGCTCATCGTCTGGCGGTCGTCAGCGCGCGGACAATTTTAGTTTCCTCTCACTGATTAAAGTCTGGGGATAATCTCAGCTAGGTGAGGAAATGAACTTTCTGCGCTTTGTGGTTAATTGGATGGCTGAGTGTGCTTTAGTATCTGCAGAGAGGAGAAGCAAAATGCCCTTTTTTTCTTTTTATTGCTCTCAGATACAGTAAAATTTAACAGCTCGACTTACCCTGCAGGCTGCACGCTTTACCTGCTGTTTGTCGTGAATGTTTGAAAATGCTGCTTTCCTATTTAGCTGCAAAACAAACTGCAATATTCACACCATACACAATATCTCATTAAAAGGAAAATAAATACTTTGTGAGCATTTCTCTTCTGTAAATCATATGTTTACGGTATAAATGCACAAATACATAGAAAAAGAAAAAAACATGACATCATGTTACCTGTAGGAAAATCATCATTGCACAGTTGAGGGGATTAAATCTCTTATGATGTTTTTAAGTGAGGAACCATTTTTCATCTATTTAAAAAACAAACATTTGAATTCGCACTGAGCAAACTCAAACATCAACTCTGTGTTTTTACAACTCCACAACTACTTTCAAAGTACACTTTCAAACGAATGTCCTTTTTAATTAATATATCAGCAAAATTGCAAGCTGTTGGCATGAATCACGTTCGCAACACGCTGACTCACTTGCAACATTTGTGTTTAGAAAAACCAAAGCGCTTCACCAAAGTCAGGAAAAGATGATTGTTGTGGTTATAAAAGTAACAGAAACACAAGCCAGGATGAGTTTAAGTTTTATAAAAAAAGATCTCTTCTACAAAATGTTCTCCTTGAATAAGCATAACTACATTCAAATCTCTTGTGTCAAAGTCCGGTAAGTTTACATCCTTATCCTTAAGTTGTGTGCATGTACACACATAAAGGACTTTGTGCCCTGAAACAGCTTTGCCAGTAAATACAGTGCAAACACAAATTACATTTTCTTCATATCTTATAAGTCATAAATCTTCTACTGGTATAAAAATGTAATTTTTAGTCGACGGGATTGCAGCTTTATTATATTTTTAAAAAACCAATTTGATATCAGTGTATAATGATACAATGTAGGGTACAAAATTCATAATATAAATATAAAAATCAAACAAGTAGAATGAGTCAGTGTTCATTTTATCGAGCTAGAAGCGTTAAAAAAAAAAAAGATGTATCTTAACTGAAACTTAAAGATTAAGAAAACACACCAGTTCAGGTCGATGTCAGCCTGGCTTACAGGCAATAATGTATCTATCAGCTATAATGATTCATTGTTCAACTCTACTGCACCATATATTTGATTACACAGCTATTTGCTAAGTCTCACGATCCAGGTTGTCTGCAAAGGATGAGTAATTTTCTAGGGCACAAAGACGAGCGTCAACGCTGAGTTATTTGTAACCCCGAGAAACCAGATGGTTGGTGTGGATAGAAGAAGAAGAAGAAAAAAAAAAAAGAAACAGAAGAAAAGATTTAGACAAGGTGGCTGGAAGGGCAGAAAAGATTACGTAGAGGTCTGTTAGTGGTATGTAACAACTCGGGCAGCGATGCAGTTCTGATTTCTTTTTTTTTTCTTTCCTTTATTCCTCTTGTCTATTTATTCTCCTCTGACCTGTGCCCTGCTGCAGTCTCTCCAACATCTGCCCACAGGGGAGCTAAGCAGATTAATTGAAAGATTTGGATTTTTCTTCATTTAGCTTGCCTGACTTCAAGATTTCCTCCTCCTTTCTCTCCCCTCCCCACCGACTCAAAAACCGCCCGACCTTTTTTCTCACGCAGTCCCCCCTCTTCCGCCTCCTTCGGCTACGTGTGTCGCTGCTCAGACCGAGATGAAGAAAACCCAAAAATACTGTCACAGGGTTGTTTATAGCAACATATTTTGCTGCAGATTTGGAAGTCCTCGTCCGCCTTGCGCTGGGGCCTGGAGAATTATGTTTATCGCTTATAGAGGAGATAAAAACAAGCTGGCAGGAAAAATTACAGGCCTGTGTGTCTGGGTGTGTGAGATGAGGACACAATGAGCTGAATAGAAAGTATCAGTCAACAGGGACATGAAGTTATGATCAATCCTGCAGGAGAATGAAAATTGCGTTGCAGTTTTCCACGTTGCTGATGTGCTAATGAGATTTTTTACTGATCCTGTTACAGAGCAGCGATATTGGGGTTACAAAACAGTGACTCTATTCGTATATAAATGGTCCTCAAGATTGGCATTTCACACATACACACTGTTCAATGAAATTGAAGGACGCGTAGGGAGCCATTCCTGCTTTCAGTTCTGTGATATTCCCAGACAGCGAGGTGATGGGTTTCGAGGACATGCATGAATTACAGCAGAGGTAGATGGAAAAACCGGGGAACAGGGGAATAAAGAGAGCGGAGGAAATAATAGGGGAGAATGAGGGAGGTACAACTTGTAATCTGGAGTTTTGAAGGTGAACCTTCAAGGTAGCTATTACTGGCTCTGGGCACTTGAACTCCATTCTTCTAGCTTACACGTGATCCTGCATGCCGGCACGCACATAAATGCGAGTGCATGCAGGGCCACATGCACGCACGCATGCACACATACAACAACAAAATCTCACGTACACACAAACTTTCCACTTACCGTGAAAAGGTCAAGTTTACTTGCCACTGTGTCCGAGTCAATTGATTGTCGTTCATTCAACATTAGAGCACTCGGACTCAAATTTGCTGATGAACTGAAGAGCGGTTTTAAAGAATGTCAACTGTTACGGCTTATAAAAATGACATTTTGTTTGAAAATCTCAATTTCATACCGTGTTAACAGCACCGAATGTCCTGAAATGTCAACTGAGACAAATCTAGCTGACCAACCTTAAATTGCTCTAATTTGATTTGACTTATTTTCTGTGCGGAGCTCATGACTGTGCAAACATTTACATTACGAGATACGCCGCATGTCCGATCACACACACGCATATAAAACTGTCTTATACACACAATAAACTGCATCTTGCACAAAATTAAATCCTGCATGGCGCACATGTACAGACTCACACATGTTCCCAAGGGTGCCATAATGAGACTGTCTGATTTAGTGTATTGATCAGGCGTTGTAAGCTGCAGAGGGTCCTTGGAGAGCCTAGCATCACATAAAAGACAACATTACAGCTTATCAGCTGGGGCCAAACACAAGGTGACCTTCCCTTTACTGCCTCATGGTCCAGCTTGTTACAATTAGTCGCATCGGTGGAGAGATAAGTGTGTGTTCCAGGGCTTCCTGTGTGTTTGCAGTTTGTCGGAACACGTAAGTGTGTGTTAAAGACATTTATAAAAGCAAAACTTCAGGAACAAATAAACTGATTAAACCTGCACTTCCTATCACCAAAATGTTAAATGTCTTCAAAAATCCTGTCACTTTAATACAGTTTTATTTGTTTTGAGCCAATCCCAGGATGAAGAAGGAAGCTAATTAATCAAAAATAAACAGAATGCTTGACAGAACTACAGCGAAAGGTCCATATTTAGGAACAAGCTTCAAATCGCTCACTGGTGTGATTTTGTTCTTTTGTTTTCTAAATATTTTATTCAGATTTTGATGCTCCTTGGTAGCAGTTATTCTTTTGTGCAGTCATGCTGCAAAGCAACAAGCAGTAGTTACTCACAAAGAATGACTGTACACACAGAGTTTGAACATCCAGCATCATCCCAGCACAGCACCGCGCCTGCCCTGCAATCTTGCACAGACTGGGAGGAACAGCTTGTCCATACAACATCTTTGCACAACAAACAGCATAAAATAGCATCATCTGCTTCCAACTGCAGGAGGGCTGAACACTTTTGCTTTGCGCCCTCCACTCTTGTACTTCTAAATGACCATATGGCTTATGCATAATTATGTATACATTTTTAATTTATCACTCCTGCAAAGCAATCGAGTTCCTCTCCCGCACGGCGGAACAAGATGTTTCTGCAGCTTCAGCCCATAACTTTTCGTTCAGATTGTTGCTGTATTTGTCACTCCAAATAAATTCAACGTCGAGCAGAAGAGAAGCCAAAAAAACAGAATCACAGATAGAAATATAATCCTCCTTGTCTCATTCATCCCTGAATATCTAGTGAGTGACACAGCCCATTTCCAGATGAAAGGAAATATGGGGAGGAGAAGTATATCTCTCTCCTTGACCTATGCTCTGACAGGGGTTTAGAAGTGCGCCACTTTATAATCCCTCCCGAGGAAATGACAGATCTGAGGGGGTCATCAGGAAACAACATTTTATCAGGGGACCGCAGAGATAAAATACCTGGTCCTGCCAATGGGAGGTTTGAGTGATTTTAGAGATTGTGCTGCTACTGTATCTTCTTTGGTTGAAAGGAGCTGCACTGTACCGTTTTTATTGCTTTTCACTTTTGCTTAATTCGTTTGTGTTGCTGTTGTTCTTCTGTTTCAAGTGTGTCTTTGAAGCATTTCTATAGGGTTTGAAAGGATTGAAGGAACACTTGGGCATTTTGAAGACAGATGAAAAGATCAATACCACTCCCATATCTGAGTGTCGCAAACCAACCAGGAGCCAATTAACTTGTCCTAGCATAAAGACTAGAAATAAGGGAAGTGGAGCCCAGTCCCAGTGTAACAGACTTCAGGAAGTCATTGCTCCATGAACGCCAGATGAACTGTTGCTGTTCCAGTCTTCATGCTAAGCTAAGCTAACCAGCTGCTGGCTCCAGTGTTATTAAGAGTAGCATCAATGCTTTTATCTAATTTTCAGCAACAGAATAAGCATTGTTTCCAGTTCTTCTTAAGGGGTTTGCTATTAGAGACTTCTCTACAAATTAAAAGCATGAAAATCTAATCGTAAAATAAATTAAAGATGCATGTTTTAGCTGAGCAATGGAACAACATACTACCTCGAGAGATTCCATTCGCTCTGTGCTAAAGCTAATAAAGACATTGTTGGAAATGGAAATGATACAGCTCCTGTACAGCTATTGATTATGGTTGGAATATATAGCAACGCATTCCGTGAACGTCCCTATCACTCAGTTTCTTATTCATTACAAATTTTTTGGGCGTTTTCCTTTTTTTGTGTGTGAAAAGTTACAAGTTTTCCATTTTCTAATTTCCCCAGAGGGGTTGATTAAAGTTTAATCTAATCTAACAGTGATGGGAAATATAGACATTCCTTCAACTTTCATCCATCTTCATTTTCCAGCCCCATTAAATTATTTATTGGTTGTAGAGTAACTGTGGAGCAACAGTGGAGCAGGCTCATGCAATGTTGCATTCTTAAAAGGAGCCACAGGTTAACATCCACATACTATAAAGACTCATGACGAAGAAGTGTGCACAATAATCCAAATGCGATCCTGAAATGACTGAAATACCAGGATACATGTCTATTTTTTTCATATTAAACTCAGAGCAGAATTGTTTAACTTCTTCTTTTAGCCTGCTCCAGGTGAAAGGGTGAAGGCTGAAGGATGTTGTATTGGGGGAATTCTTTTTGAGTGCTCTGTCCTCCACAATGAGACCAGCACTCCTTGCCAAAAACCAAAGAATAGCATAATCGATACTGCCACAGCTATTCCAGGAACAATGACAAAGTGGTTGTATTGAATTTTCCACATTTTGATCCAAGAGAGATGACACTATTGGAGAAAAGTGTTTCCCAGGAATGTTTCTTTTCTTTCCATGTCACGGTGGAACATGGCGGCCTTAGCAAGCTCATTTCTAATGACATCCCATAAAACAATAGTATTTTTTGCTCAAAGATATTCAATTACCAACCGAGGCATCCCTGACCTGAAGTCTCGGTGACATGGTGACGTCACCAGTTCAATAATTGTGATGACTTACTTAAAATAACTCACATTTAACACTGTGGCCGTCAGTTATGAACTCCTGCAGAGCTTGTGAGTGTGTAGGTGTGTGTACGAGTAAGTGTGTGTGGTGTTTGTAGCGCTATAAGACTGTCTCTTCTGCTATGATTCCTTTTTCTCCTCCTCTGCTTCTTTAATGAGGTGACCATGGTTACGGTTTTTCTGCAGGCCCCAGTGCAAGAGGATGGATAAGGTGTCCATAGCAGAGCAGTATAATCTATCCTACCTTATGAACTGGTAGCTATGGTTGGACATTACAGCCTGTGAGGATGACCAAGTATCTGCAATATAGGCTATGACAGTCATATTTCTTTATATAGTCAACTTTCTATTGCCTTTTCCTATATCAAGCTGCTGGCAGGGTATGTGTGACTATGAGGTAATCTACTTTATGAGGTTGTAAGGTTAGGAGCTCTCTCCCTCCTTATACTCTTACTTCTTTTTATTTCAACAAAGTTAAGGTAAAATATGTCGGCTCTAGTTTGAGGTGTCTTTTTGGCAGAGTGGGGTGATCGGCTGTGTTTGCTGGGCTGTTACAGTGTTTGCTCAAAGCGCAGGGTCTGATAACCCTCCACTTTGCTTGGCCCATTCAGTTTTATCTCCCACAAATGTCACATTTTATCTTAATCCACAAAAAGGTACATCTTTTTTAAAAATAAAAAGTATTATGTCCAAGAAGCAAAACAACAAAACTTGCCTTTCAGATTACAGCAGATGAAACCTGCCCCAATGACTGAACAGATTATGTCATGGTTTTGTCTATAACACACTTTTACCCCAATGACACCCCACTATAAAACATTTCAAGATACGTGAGACTGATTCTGTGGCAAACAAACAGGCTGAGTGATATGGTTGAAATCAAAACATAATCTGATTTGAGAGTAAAATAGTGGGTGGATGATTATTTTTTTTCTTTTATCACAAGTCCAAATAATGTCAAGTTATGAAATCACTTTATACAAACAACAAAAACTTTTAATTTTGTTACTTTTTAAATTGGCACGCCACTGTTTCTAAAATACGCCTGCACAGTTTACTCATCTGCTCAACCCGTGAAAAAAATATTGTATAATGTGTTTCTGTGGCTCTGAAGGGAACTTTCCGAAGTCAATATTCTTGAGGGCTATCTGGAATCTGGAAGCGTTACAAACTGAAGGAATGGATTTATTTTACGGTCAGCGATGGCCGCCACTGAGTTGCATTATGAAAAGGTCAAGTATTTCTGGAGTTTGACCCATACTGGAGGTGGAAAGTCAGGACATCTCAACCTGTGTTGCAAAAATTCAGTTACTTGTGGATCCTCCAACTTTGAGGAAGTGCACAACAACATTGCTGCAATGTGCCTTCATTTGCTGTTGCCTTAAGTGCCATTAAACTGGACAGCAGAATTTAATAAAATGGTAACATCATATGATCATATCATCACAAAACAGTTGCACTGAAATATGATAAATGCTAAAATTGAATTAAAATCTCAGATTATGACAGTCCCATCTAGATAGAGGCACAAAGAGAAGTAAATCTCATCAAAGTCAAATCTGTTTTCAATTTTTTAACTTAATTAGCTTGTCAAGCATGACGTTTAAAAGCTATCAGGCAATTTTTTTAATAACTACGGCCATAATGACAATGACATAAACTCCCAGGAATAACCTTTATACACTCCATCAGCTTAATGTTCAATCAGTGTATGCGAGTTTGTGCCCTGGGAGTGGCTGCCGTGAGCTTTATAGGAACTGGCATCGACTTGCTTTGTTGATTTTTACAAGGAGTCATTTGACTCAGTCTTGATTCAGAAATATAGCTTAACGCAGCTTTAAAAATCAGGCAACTCTGCCAAGATACATCATCCTTCCAGGTTCTGTCAACATCGGAGCAGATGGACAGACAGCTCAACCCACAACTGCAGCCCCACACAGTCATAACATTACACTGTAGGGACAAGAGCCATAAATACAGGTTTGTAGCATCACTGTTACTTACTCCCCAGATACTACTTTTATCACCTGCGTATATCTCAATCTGTATTTAACTCATGAGGCACCATGAGGCAAAAACAAAGCACTCAAACTTATCTTCTTGTTTATACTGAGAGGATTTTGCACTTTACATAACGCTGTATCTCCCCATGTGGCACTGCCTGGTTCGGATTAAATCAAAAGTGATAGGTTATAAATATTACACACCCAACCAGCTACTATAAATAGTATAAATAGAATGAGCAGACACGGCTATGACTCTTCATGCCAGCTTGATTTGCATAAATGCAGCATAAAACAGTCTTGTTTAATGGTGATATGCTTGTCAAAAGAAGGTTGAAACATGAAAAGAAGATTAACATGAGCTCTGACTGAGGAAAACACAATGCCGGTTCAAAACAGAACTTTGAAGTTGGGCGGATAAAAGGAGCAGAGGCATGTCTTTTTTCAGGTTGTGGGTGTTTAATACAAAGAGAAGGACTGCTGGTGGCTCGCCTGTCAATGGGAACACATTGCAGGTTGCGACGCTGTGATCCTTTACAGAGTGTGTGATCTATTTGCTGTTTACTAAAAAAAACATAATTTCAAAGATGTCACCATTGCTTGTAGAAACCCAGCCAGTGACAGAGAAAGATAAGGAGACTGCAGGAAGACAGATAGTGGTAGAGTAAGTAGTAAAGAATCTCAGAGGTGAAATCGACCCTCGGGCCGAATAGTAACAAGTTGGGAGGTGGAGGCAGGTCAGACCGTCAGGGGCATGACTGCAAGGCAGTGATTAAGAAAAGACAGTCAGCAATATGGAAATGGGACTGGGATTAGGATGAAAGGAACTGTTCTGGTTGAGTGTCTTTAGGTAAGGTTACAACGGTGGAGAGGTGAAGAGGAAGTGAGAGTGTGTGGGCACAGAGAAATCAGGATGGTGCACGTGATGAAATGCCAGGAGGAAATGAAGGGTTGAGTCATTTGGCCTTTTCCTTCTCATAAAGCTACTTTCTGATTAAAGGTCTGATCACACTGGGGATTTTTGCAAAGGATTCTGTTCTAGAGGCATGCTGCAAAAAAACGATCATTCTGAACACCTGTTTGTTATTTCAGATTTTCAGTTCCCACATGAAAAAAAAACCTACATTGAAATGCCAGGAATGTAAAAATAAATTGTAATATATGGAATTTTTTTAATATACTTGGCTGCAGTCACAATTTGATGTTTCTATCGCAACAAAATGCAAACAGACTAAAGAATGTGACTTAAATGTTACGATGAAGAGACGAAAAACGACAGCAGACAAAAACATCAGATCTGTGTGGAGCAGTGAGGAGAATGTATTTATAACATGAAATGATTGTTACATCACATTTTCCACTCAATTTTTCATCTTTTCAGGTCTGACCGGCGCTCCTTTAATTACAAGAATGTGGATAATTTGATGAATAGCAACTGTCGATGTGCCTAATAGAAGTCGTGGTGGGGAACGCACAAGTTTGCCAATACTGACGACGCACATTAGCCTGGCTGCTAACGGGACAATAATTTATTCAAAAGAAACACCCTGCACCCCTCATCGGCTGCCTCATAACTGTCTACGTGCCATATTCCAGTGTTGAGCAGTTCCTCTGACAGAGCAGATTAAATAAAAGTGAACGGTTCAACGCAACTAGGCTAAAACAGCTCGCTTCGCTTGGCTCTCCGTTCCTTCAAAGGTCAGCTCTGTGACGACGACTTCTATTAATGTGATTCAGCTGGGGTGAACTTGCCACGAAATTTTCCGGCTGAACTCCCTCTTGACAAATGTTTATTTTAGGTTAAAGCCTATCATCTCTTGCACTCTTCCTTTAGAAACTCCATAAATGTAAAATGGGCAAACCGGAAAGCACCCCATACGAGCAGACCATAATCTGCAGAGACACTGCACATTTGCCCCCGACGTACCACAACTTTTATGCGGTTGCATTACAGCCTCTTACGTATGTTATCAAATTAAGAGCCAAATGCAGCTAATGTCACTCCAGCTTTGTGCTTTCTGAACTTCCCATGAGGCCACGCAGCCAGAGGGTGATTGAGTGCGTTTGTCTTTGTGGGAAGGAGTAATGGTTCTCTCAGAGGTCCCTACACAAATTAAGCAAAAGCAAACATTTTTGTTTGCCTCAGAACAACAGCAGGAGTTTGATGGCATTTTATTTTTTTACTTCCTCGAGATCTGATTATGATTTCACAACACCGGTTGCGTTCATCTTTTAGTACTTTTTTAGCTGTGCAGCGCGTAAACAACAAGACGTCTACTCGAAGAGGCATTTCCTCATCCTCCTCCTATCATCCCAATGTGTCCAGCATTCTGAATTCGCTTGGCTTCCACTCCATAAAATTGAAAGATAAATAATTAAACTGATCAGGATCCAGTCAATGAATTTAGAAGTTGGCAGATACAAGTTCCCCCTGGCGTCCCAGCCTGCCACCTCCCATCAAACACCGCTACGACTTTGACGTGCACAAGCAATTGGGACGTCCTGTTGTCAGCAAGCGCCGGTAACTCACACAGACACGTTTGCACACAGAGACACACACTTGCCGACCAGAATTAATGAGGTAAGAATGCCAGCTTAAGGCTCACTTGGGATAAATCCATGTATAGATGAAGCAAAGCTGAGGAAATTCAATCTGTTGTCCTAACCTTTGCTGCCAAGGCTAACGCAGGCTTTACTCTCCTGCCCATTTCATTTGTGATCATTGGCCATCGGACACGGGAGAGTTTAGCCAATACAGCTTCCATCCATCAAATTCAGTCGAGCTGCGAAGTAGAGTGAGAGCGACCAACCAAAAAAAGTGCCTAAAGCCAAATCAGAATGTCTTCAGAGTGACTTAATAAGGCTTCCACCGGAAATACTGGTCTGCATCACATCTCCAGGAGCAATAATAGTATTTTAGTTTCAAGTGGGTTAGTTGCCATTGAAACTAAGTGAGAAAAAGAGAGAGTAAAAAGAGGAAGTGAAAAAAGAGAAAAAAACCCGCCTGTCTTTTCTTTTCAAGACTGCAGTTCAAGCACACTTCAGGTCAGTCGCATAGCGAGGTCTTATGTAAGTGCCACATTGTCAGAAGTCAACAAGTCCTCCATCGATTTGCTCTTGCAAGAGTATAAGCAGTCAGCTGAGGAGTTTCAGAATGCTGAAGTGAATCATATAGTCACCGGGCTGCTGCTCTTGTGATAATACTGAAATATTAACCCTAAACTGTGCATGATCTAAAAACAGAATCTGTTCCTGAAATATGATGACAAGAAATGGTGTGAAACAGAAAAGCAGCGGAGTGAGATTCATGGTATTATTCTGTCGAGTGTTCGATTGAGAGTCAGAGTCCAATTTCAGATGGAAAAACATGCAAACGAAGTATTCCGACCGCAATCTATTAAAGGAAACGTACCCGTGAGCGTACTACACACAGCATCTCTTTCATCCGCTCCATCACAAGTTTCACCCTCAAATTAAAGTTGCTGCAGCTGCCTTTCTCAATCATCAAACAGTGAATGAAAAAATACATATATTTTTTTTCTTTTTTACAGAAGATGAATAAAAGCAAATTAAAGCGACGCGGATCAAACACAGCCATGACATATAAGTCGATAAGAAGCTTAAGGTATTGTTGAAATGTTTACATGAGAAAGCTTTCTTTTCTGGGAAGCTTTCCACAAACATCTGCCCACACCAGGCCAGGAGGAACAACTAAGCCGCTGCTTGATGTGCTCACATCTGCAACGAGTGCGTGACGACAGAAGTGCAGGTAAACGCTAGAGCACAACACACACACGACCCCGCAAACACTCCCATTTATTTTCGCCGTATTTTTATTTCATGCTATTTCAACACCACCGGGGACCCTCTCTCCATCGACCTCCCCGACAATGCAAGCGTTACTGTTAAACAATGGACATTTCATGGTTCCATACTCCACTCTGGAAACAAACTGCTATATCTTCCGCTCTTCGGAAATCAATGGTCCCTTGGGTTCATTTCGCCGATCACCTTTTTTCGCCCTCTCTACCGCTGCCCCTCCCCACTGCTGGGGGAAAAAAAAAAAAAGCCTGAGCCACCAAGCGTATCTATGGATATGTATGCATGGCAACAGTTGCCTGGAGCTACCAAAGCTAAGAATAACTCGATTTTGGAGCAGGGGGCTAGAGAAAAATCATTCACAAGAAACCTTTGCAGTTCCAGTTAATGAGTCTCTGCTCTCGTGCTCACAGTTAATTTTAATGTGATGCAGTCCTTTCAATTTACATAATGACCCCTTCATAACAAAATTAATAACAATGATGCAGGGAATCAATCACTCCTAATTACGATATCAGAAGGCAATTTGACCCCTTATTTTTATGTAAATATTCTTATTCATGCAGGAGGTGGGCACAGCTGAGGGCAAAGAGTCTAAAGGTCAGAAGAGAGCTTCATTTATGGATGAACATTTTGAACTCGCAAAAATCACAAATCTTGAACTTGCACAATTGTTTGTGAGCCATTCAGTATTCAATACAAGAGCTACATAAACACACACAAGCCCAGACCTGCACTTATACACACACACACACACACACGCACAGCTGTCAAGAAGTCACTGTGGCCTGCAGTCGGTAAATATGGTACACGGCCATGGCAACAGCTAAATGCCACAGCACAAGTGGAGCACATTTTACCCACTGGGACCTTGCACCACAAATCCAACGAAATGTCAAAAGAATATTCAAATAACATATTTCATATCTCTGGGGAAATTAAAGAAACACCTTTTTAGCCACCTTTAACAAATCTGGAGTGTGGGGAGCCCCAAGTAGCTCACCTGGTAGAACGTGTGCACTGTGTACGAAGTCTGAGTCCTTCACAAAGCAGCCTGGGCTTGGCTCCAGTCTGGGTCATTTGCTGCATGTCATCCTCCTTCTCCTCCCCCAACCCCCCCTTCCTGTCTCTCTTCAGCTGTGCCTACTCATTAAAAAAAATAAAAATAAAATAAATAAAGAAGCCTGTGAGACTCAAAACTAGATTAGTTTAAAAATGGATTCAGGAAGTCGTTGTGTTATGACTGTTGGAGAAAACACTGTTGTACTGTTTGCTCACATGTAGGCCTGTAAACAAATGAATAGTCGATGCACCTACAATGACATGGCAAGTAGCCACCTTGGGTAACTTTGCCAAACTCATTGCAGATTTGTCATATGCCAGTTTCCTTTGGCATACCTGACTTGACTTTTTAGGGGTCATCAAATATTTAAAAGCAGAGATCGAAAGCACATGTGGCTTTATTCATATGATAGGTCACGATTACCATTCATATTGAAAACACACGATGATATAGCAACTGTTTACAGATTATGCTGTGGCACTGTGTTAACGTGATTGTTCCTGAGGCGTGCCAAATGCAGTTTGTGGACGTAGCAAAGGACAACTGGATAAATTAGAACCTCCAACTGCGTTTGGACATCATGTAAAGAACGCACAAATCAAAGCACCTCCCAAAGTTCAGCAGCGACTACTTCAGTTACAACTCTATTAGTGATGAATTATAAAAGTGTGGACGATGGAGGATCACCTCACACAGTCTCTCTTCATTCCAAACATTTGATTTCAGCACAGCATGTTTTTCTGGCACATGACTAGACATGCTTGCAGAGCAGACAGTCCACACAGTTGCTAATTTTGGGCTGCGTGCAAACGTCTTCAAAGGACCTCCTGGACCCTTGTGGTTTCGGGTGGATGATGAAATTTACATCACGCCTACCCTTGTGGACCTGGAAAGCATGAATTGGCCTTATCTTAAACTTAACTTAAACGAAACCTGACACGCAAACTAGCCCTTCAATTACCATGGTAACAGTAGAAGCTTTAAAGTTTCAAGGCAATTGGGTCAGCCCTAGACACAACAGCGATACTTACTGTAAACTGATATGCTCAGAAAAACATAAATCCCTGTAAGCGTTGATCCTGTTGACCTTTCACCATCTGTCCCTTTGTCTGCCCTTCTTTCCCTTCCATCCTCTCTCTTCCTACATCTTTCCTGCCCGTGCATGTTTATCCATTGTTGTGCCGTCTCCCCATATGGCCGACTGCTGTCTACACAGTGGGATGCTCAGTGAAGGTCCGTGTGACCGTGACTTGTGTCTTTGGACAATGTTTGTCCCCCATCCGCCACTTTAAACAGAATAGGTGGGCACGCAGCCGTTTACCTGGCTCTCCTTGTGAATCCGTGCCGCTATCATTAGCCCGTGCCTTTGTCAGAGAACTCACCCTCGTATCCCCCGCGCCCCCCTTTCCTCCCCTCTCCTCTCCACTTTCCTATCATTCAGTCACCCACCTGGGAGCGACAATTAGAGAGGCATTAGACTGGTGAGCCAAACCTTCTCCCTCCATGACCTCCCCTATGGGGAAGAACAGCGAGAGGAGAGTTGAAAAGCTGCCAGCACGCGGCCGCACCCCCTCCTCAAAGGCTGCAACCTCTAAAAAAAAATCAACGGAATGAGAAGCTGGCTGGAAAAATTCACAACACCGTCCAAGTGTCCAAGCGTACCCGCGGTGGAAGGTGAGTCGGGAAGTCAAGGGGTGAAATAATTTACAGCAGCCTCTGTCTAGCTGACCTCGCTTGTCTGTGAGTGGAGCGGCTGAAGCAAACCCGAGCGCAGCCTCACCTGTCAAAACAACTTGTGCTTTTTCCTGAGTTCGTGCCGTTTGCGTCTTTCATCTTGAATCGCCATAGCTGCATCCATTCCATAAAATCCTGACTGCTCAGCTACGACAAACACTTAATTTTATTAGGAGTAGGCAAACTACCAATAGATAAGGTGAGGTGATAGATGATAAAAGAGGGCAGAGCTGGATCACAATAACCTTCCATGCAGGCTCTGACCTGCTCATCAAAAGCAATATGTCAAAGAAAAAACTTGTTTATTTTTTCCCCACCACCTAGTCTTCAAACTGAGTCACTCCACCTTACGTGCTCGCTGAAAAGAACGCCTCACTAGACTGCACAAGAAAACTGCATTCATTCTTAAAGTAAAAACAACAATGTGGAAACAATCAAAAGACTATGGAGCACAATGAAACACACAATTGCAATTACAATGCTGGAGCACATAAAAAGAGACTTATGTTCATGAGTCAGTTGCCCAGGTGCAAGCTTTCTTTACACCATATGGATGCAACAATATAAACTCATACATATGGAATACGGGGTTTAGACAAAGGCACACAATTCCTAGTCAGCAGCGTTCAGTCAAAAGTACATGCCGGCACCGTATGCGTTGAAGCAGCGGGCCATGAAAAGCACAAAAGTTTGTTGCTGCACCGTGAGAAAATTCAGAGACAAGAAAGCGATTTAAAAAACCTGATAGCTGTCAGTTAACATGCCGTCTGATTTATCTGTTTGTTTGATCCCGACGAAGGCACAGCACTGAATGCGTATTATATGCGACAGAATATATTATATTCTCCGAGAGATGGAAGGTTGTTCTGTGCATGAGCGCACATTGTTTACTATTATTTTGTGCTGTTGGTCTATTTATTACTGTTTTGTTTTTGCTGCTTGAAATAAAAAGCGGCTTTGAGGAAACTTTTTTTTATTTTTTTAAAATCAAAACACAATACAATCAAAAAAATGAACCGAAGTTGCACCAAAACATCTTTGAATCACTCTGCGTCATTTCAAATGTTTTATTTTCGTATCACATCGTGGATCATGTATTGAGATCAAGCGGCAGTGACACCCAACTTACCTGAAGAGGCCATGCTTAATGTTTTCAGCAATAAGTGTCTCACGTATAGCTTTTGTTGAATAAAAAAACTGGGGTACCTGAAAGTGCAAGGTATCTGTCAGGAGCAGGCGAGAGACTACTTACTATTCTACAGCTGACTGTGGCCCTGAGGCTCAGTTTTTCCTTCCCTGCATGGCTAACGCTGGCATTATTTGGGCAGGATTTGAATCAAAAGATGATGACAGGAGAGAACTTTCCTTTGTCACCCCTTTGCTGTTGTTTTTATTCCAGAGGAGGCTATGACCTACAGGGATATCCCTCCTCTGCTAGTTTTACTTCATCCATATTAGTTTCTACTGACTTACATATAACTCATCAGCTGCACATGTTGTTATGTAGTTTACATAACTCATCACATTTACATATTATAATCAACCCAACCTTGAATGACATGCGTAAACCCTCAGTAGTCATACATGTGACTCAACACCCCCATGTCTTTCCTGAGCTGTGAGGCACATGCAGTCACATACATAAACATGAGCACTTGCCCAGCCATGTGCACGCCATCCCACCATGCAGATTTTGAACACCTTACCGGGCAAGTAGCTCTAATTTTTTTTTATTGTGTTTTGGAAAACACTCAAATGCCCCCTGACTTTGTGTTGACTGCGCTGGAGTTTTGAAAGTAGGTAACAAAGACGCAAATCAGCAATAAAGAGGAACGTAAAGGTAAAGAGGAGGGGAAACTGACAGCCAAAGTGGAAAGGGAAGATGATGGGCCAAGAAATGAAGGAGAGAAGTGGATGGGGAGAGGAAGAGAAGAGTGTGAAAGAACATCGGAGAGTAGATAGAAGAGTGGAAGAGTGGGTACAGTAAAAGCTCTCCTTTGGTTGGCACACTGCCAACCCCTGGACAGAGATGCAGCTCACTGCTCTCCGCCTACTGACCGCCTCCTCATCTGAATGCTCACTCTGCATTAAGGGCCCCAATCAAATATTCATTCTCCAAAACCAGCACTTATATAACCAATACAACGAGTTTGTCTCCGCGCTGACCCGACTGAACAGAACAATGTGTTACACCGAGCGAGGAGCAAACAATCATCTGTGCAGCAAGCAAAGGGGTCAGTAGCGCTGGCCCACTCACAGGAGATGATATTCCCGCACAGCAGCTAACAAGCTTTGCCCGTAGAGCGCTCTCTTGCAGCTAATTAACGAACAGATAATTTCAGAGGAAAAGTAGGAGGCTGTGGAACCGAGAAATGGGCAAACACAGACAGGCGCTTGCTTTTATTTGCTTTGATAATGAGAGCAAAACAGCGCTGAATAAATGATAAGGAGACAAAGAGGAGAGAGTTATTTGCTCTTGCAGCAGCATTCACTGTTAAAAAAACAATTCTCACACAAATGGTATATACTAATGTTATTTACCAAAAATGCAATGAGTGCGTTTTTGTGGTCGGAACATGCTGAATGCACTTCTTTGCTCAATAAAACATCTGCAAAGCCGAACTTAAAAAGCACTTTGAATCTCACATTGTTTACATTTATGCCTTAACCGTTATTTTTTATTACACTTGGAGAAGTTCAATATATTGGCATCAGATTAGCCTATTTTTAAAGAAATGTGGCTGCAGTGTGGAACATTTTTGTATGATGGTAATCACATGACACCTGCTGGCCCAAAATGCATTTTTCTCCAAGAAGCGGGTTTAAACGGTGAAACTCTTTTCACACCAAAAATGACTTGATGTGATCCATTCTGTCCTAACATCTGGAAAGAGGAACCGTCAGACATTCAAGTTCTCAATCGACTAAAGAAAAACTCAGCAGTGTACATGCTGTGTGAGCCTCTACACAGAAGCTCACACAGGCTTTTTTCAGCCTGCCTCTTTAACAGTATAGAGCTGGAACCGATCTTATCAACACCCCATTACAACAAGGGCAGGACTCATCAAGGATTCAAGCGCTTTACAACTCAGGGGTCATTACATTTTGTCACCATGGTAACTGGCCTTATCAGCAGACACCATTGAACGTCTTTGTTTTTTTTGTCAATTGACCTCAATTCTTCTCAAGGGTTTGACCTGTGCGGCGATGTCATCTCAGCAGAAAAGTACTAATCCAGGACAAGAACCTCCCGGCTGAACAAGACAGCGTGTTATCTGCCAAATTGTTTTAATGACACTTTTCTCAGCAGATGACTCCTGCTGATGAAAAATCACTGGCGCACCGAGAGAGGCACCGAGTGTTGTCTGCCGTGGCGTGTGATTCGTCATCCTGCTGCTGCTCTTGACGATGTGATGATGTGAGTTATAACGAGGACATGAAGGTTGAATTGACTGACAGATGCCAACCTCAATGCCAAGTAATAAAACCTCCATTTAAGAATGTCATGAGAACTGATACTTCGGTATCTAGTTGATGCAACAACTCTGAAAATGTGACGGTTATTTCTGTGGTACCAAAAATATCAAAGGCACCATAGAGAATGTGAAATCTGGTGGCAAGCGCAGGTGCATCAACAGGTCTACTGCAATGTGTGGAAAAAACGCTGTGTCAGTCGTGCAGTGATATTTTGCATTTGCATCTGGTGGTTAAGAAGAAGTTAGAGATGATCCAAAGCCAGTGTGCAAACGATGTCACAGGGCATTTTGAACATGGGAAGTGAAAACCTCAACCTTATCTAAGCACCTCAAACACAGGCTTCCGAATCACAGACTTCAAAGTGAATGAGTTTCATTCATTCCTTTCAGCCTTTATTCAAACCGGGAGTACACTGAGCTACAAAGGCCTCAAGCTGAGTAAGAAAATAAAAGATGTAGGCGCACAAATAGGGCGCTTAGATATCAATAAAATATTAAAAGGCAAAGTTAGTGAGATAATAAAAACATTTCGAGCGTTTAAGTTTTTCAAAACAAATGAATAATCTTAAACAAAAGCAGCTGGAGGTAAAATGAGATGAAATTATAACCCTAAACGTCCCAAAGGATAAAAAAAAAAGAAGAAAAAAATAGTCCAGCTTTTTAGATCTGCAGGTTATTCCAGGTTGCAGGAGCTCATTGAATAAAACTGGATTTTCCATGCTCAGTAAAAAGAGTGCACCTGCAGCACCGTGCAGCCATTTGTTTAAGTTGTTAAATTTATATTGGCAGCATGTCGTCATAATGTTCATATCTTGAAATGTTACCGTTTCTGCTTGCAAATCGCAACCAGCTGCATCTGTTGAACCGCATGCAAGGTTAGAGATCCCTCCGGTGAAAATCAAGTTTTTTTATCTTGTTTACATGTCCATATGCTGTTTTTTTTATAATGCCTGAAGACATAAAATAATTTGTAAACACCGTAAATTACCTTTTTTTTCCCTCCTTGAAGCTGCAGTGTGACATCGACAGTCTGAAGCCACAGGTCATGACTTCTGAGGTTTGATATCTGACAAAATTAACAAACCAATCCTGTCACTGGGTGTTATGGGGCTTTCTATACTCTTACTAGATTTGGTTTATAGTTTGAACATGTATTGCCAAATTATTCCAATATTGCAACCTGCCATTGTGTAGCATAGAGTAGTTTTACAGTGTTTGAGATGAGCTGTAGGTGAGCTGGTGTGCTCAGGAGAGGAGTGAATGGAGACGTCATAGATGCACACTCTCTAAAGGAAACAAGCCGAGCAGTGTTAACATCTGAGTCACTTCAAGGCACAAAGAGATTATTTTCTTGGGAAAATGCTCTTAAAAAAGTAATTCTGATACAGAGAGATGACTTATTAGGAGTATAATCAATGGTCAAAGAGGGACTTTGACGAAGACTCGCGCTAAGTTGTTCGTACTGTAATGAAAGCTCACGAGTTGGTTGCTCTTCATGACAGTAGGATAAAATCATTACCCGTCTCTCTGCAACTGTTTTGTTTTTTAATAAAAGTCTCATTTGATCAATAATCTTTTCTGGTATCATAGAATTTCAATGGTGTTAGTATTGACTGCCAAAGTCCTGGTATCATAACATCCTTACCTACTGCCACAAGCCAAAGCCTTGATGCTTCCTCAGGACCTTCTTCAAGGGCAATTATGTTAGAATATGAATCAATCCTCAATACTCTCCTATGAAATGTTTACTGCAGTTCTGACTTTTATGTCACATTAGAGAGTTTCAAATCCCAACAGTAGACTCTGGCGGCTTGATGCGTATTTCTCAGTTTTCTGTTTCAGACTTCTGTCTCCGGGAAGTGGATGAAATAGAGTGCCTACCATCAAGACTTTCATAACTGAGATGCTACTGTATGTATGAGTGTGGGGGGGTGAAGCCAAAGTCTCCACTGTTAAGTGGTCAGTAATGGCAAAGTAATTCAATCCGAGAGGGTTTTTCTCTTTCCACTCAAAACTTCCGGTACAATCCCTTCTTGTTATGAGGGTGGGCAGCTTTCCGGAAAACACACCAAGACATCTTAGTGACTCTGCCAACAAGCCATTGATGCAATGGCAATTAGAACACAATTATGGCTCCAATTGTTCTTTAATTGAATTTGGTTACTCGCTTAGAGTGCTGCGAGAATAAAGCATACAGACCACATCGTAATCTTAAGTTGTAATGCGTACGGTTCCGCTTGCAGGGTCAGGACAGAGATGCCCGGATTTAAATCTGAATTTTAGCCCCACTGGAGCACGAGATTAGGATTCTTTCGAATGAGCTCCGAGGCATGGGAAAAGAATGAAGGAGACAAGGCAGACATTGAGGAAAAGCTGTAGTTCTTGAACTCATGAAAGGTCATAATGATTCTTCTTTCACTCTTGCTTTTTTCTCCTGCACAATCACATATCACACCAATCACCCCTGCTTCTATAATACACGCCGATTGTTTCTTCACAGTGTTTTTTCCCCCAATACAGATCATTTACATCTATGTTTTTACAGCAGTGACAGAAGACGTACTCAGATTCTTTGCTTAAATAAATGTAAAGCGGTACTATGAGCTAACTGTACTTTAAGTAAAAGCACTCAGCAATTTAACATTGTAGCTGCTGAAGAGGAACTACTTTTGACTGCATTATTTATAGTTTGGTAGTTCATAAAGTAGGGTTGGATGCCCTCCAAAGGGTTGTGAAAGGAATAATAGGAGGGAAAAGAAGGAGAAATTGGTTCTGCCACGCAATATGCATTTATTTTTATTTCATTTCTAATGTTTGCTTTTTGAGAAGCAATTCTTTTCAAGCTATTTGTCCTGAGAGCTGATTGCAGAAGACCTCATTTATAGTGGGTTAACTGGGAATGTAACCCCCCTCCAACTCCCACAAAATAGGTAATTTAAACACACTTGGGAACACTGATGAATACATATGAATGAGTTTCTCACGTGGGTGTTTTTTAACGGAGAATTGAGACGTGACTAAATCCAGAGTGCCGAGCGTGAAACAGAAACTGTTGTTGCAGTGGTCGTTTGCTTGTTTTAGATCATAGTTCACAGGTCGTACTTGGTTGTCACAAGAGACGGTTTATTGGGCGGCACAATGTGACAGCAGCACTGACACTTCCAGCTCACTGGGCTGAAGCGTTCTAAAAATCTAGAAGAAGTGGAAGGATATCAAAGTCGGAGCCAAGACAAGAGCATTGCTGCGTAACAACAAAGCACTGGTGAGGTTCAGGGGACAAAAGAGCTCAGCGAACATCCCCTTTGGCTTCTATAACTGAAGACTGACTCGTCTCTGGAGACACGGGAAGGTGGTAGAGACCTTTTTAATGAGTGAAGCTGCTGCTCGTATAGCAGAGTTTTCTTTATTGTGTGTTAAAAAGCAGAAGAGCATCTAATTACACGCTTCACAGGTAACTTGTCATTCATAAATGGCTCCTGAAACAAACAAAAAAAACAAACACTTGAAAGCTGAGTATTCCTCATGAAAATGACTCAGCTTTGCCATTTCCCACCCAAGTTTACTTTTTGAAAATTACAAATTTTGCGTCATAAGCATTTTGAGCACCTCTCTGTGCATATTCAACTTTGAGCATTAGCACTTTCTCACTGTCGCTTAATTTCTTTCCAATCTTTCCCACCAAACTGTGATGCGACAAATGCTGCCTTAACCCACACACACCCACATACAGTTCACACACACACACGCACACACACTCACAGTGCCATCCCATTTAACTAGATTAGCCTCAGTCAAACACTTGGTGAACATGCAACACTGACTCAGACAGTTGAACAACAACTCTGACCTACTGCTTGTTAAACATGATCCCGGTGTCCTACTCCTTGCCAAACACACACACGAACACACACACACCAATGCTGAGAGAAATCACAGCGAGTGTCCCTCCGTACAAATGTAATGACGAGATAAATTATGGATGTCCTGCACCATTACCGAAAGGTGGAAAAGGCTATGCAGGCCAGCTAATGTGGTCATATCAATAAAACATCTCTATCTATCTATCTATCTATCTATCTATCTATCTATCTATCTATCTATCTATCTATCTATCTATCTATCTATCTAT